>NC_141552.1:56885000-57057500 GCF_021556685.1 Rattus norvegicus | reverse complement strand
GTGTTATGTATGTGCCAGGCTGACCTCAAACTAGCTGTGTAGCCAAGCATGATCTTGACCTTCTGATTCTACTGTCTCCACTTCCTGAGTGCTGACTGATAGGGTTGGAGCTTTATACCTGCTAGATCCCCAGTTTTACACTGACTAGGGATTGAACCTGGGGATTTGTTCAAGCTAGGCAAACATGCAATCAACTGGGTTGCATTCTCAACCTGTGACTTCGGGACTTTTGACTTTCCGGTTGCACACATGTCCTGCCTGCTTACAGTCACTGTCCATGGCAGCCATGATAACAAGCAAGTCCACTTGTATTGGGTTTACACTGGGAGTTTACCCTCCTCACCTTAGGGAAGTTTTGGTGATTCAAGATGCCGGAATGCTGGTTCCTGAGGTCGATGTCAGTTTATGTATATGAGTACACTGTAGCTGCCTTCAGACACACCAGAAGAGGGCATCGGATCCCATTACAGATGGTTGTGAGCCACCATGTAGTTGCTGAGAATTGAACTCAGGACCTCTGGAAGAGCAGCCAGGGCTCTTTTTTTTGTTGTTGTTCTTTTTTTCAGAGCTGGGGACCGAACCCAGGGCCTTGTGCTTCTTAGGCAAGCGCTCTACCACTGAGCTAAATCCCCAACCCCTCGATGTCAGTTTAAAATGACTATTCATGATTCCTTAGCATCAAAAGATAACTCTAGGGGACAAAGAAAATGGATGCTTTTTACATGATGACTCATACAACATAGTTGTATGGTCAAACTCATTCAGTCCTGTCCTTCCCTGCAGTCTGCCAACTTTTCCAAAAAACCCACAAGCTGCAGGAAGGCAGCTGGCTTCCCTTCTGCCTGACAGTGTTCCCTATTCTGGCCCTGCCATAAATGCTCAGTTCTGCTCTTTGAACTGAGTAAATGAGTAGATAAAACAAAAATCCATAAAGGACTAGTGGCTTTCATGTGGATGCAGAACTGGAAGGTAACTTTGTAATTTCTTATTAAAAAACAACAACAATATAACCTTACCATAGGACCCAAGAATTCTACTCTTTGGAGTTTACCCAAGTTGAAAACTTTTCAACACAAAAATAAACATGGATTTGTTCATAATTGTCCAAACTATGTAATAAACTTATTCACAGCTTTTTAAAAAAAATCGGCCATCAATCCACAAAAGCATAAGAAAGTACCTTGTGGTAATTTGATTATGCTTGGCCCAGAGAGTGGTAGTATTTGGAGGTGTGACCTTGTTGGAGTAGGCACGGCCTTGTTGGAGGAAGTGTGTCACTGTGGGCCTGGGCTTTAAAACCCTTCTTCTAGCTTTCTGGAAGCCAGGCTTCTACAAGAGGTCTTCAGATGAAGATGTAGAACTCTCAGCTCCTGCTGTACCATGCCTGCCTGGATGCCATCTTGATCATATCTTGATGATAATGGACTGAATCTCTGAACCTGTAAACCAGCTCCAATTCAATGTCGCCCTTATAAGAGTTGTCTTGGTCATGGTGTCAGTTCACAGTAGTAAAACCTTAAGTCATACCTTAAATGCATGTTCCCAGGTGAAAGAGAATATTCTAGTCAGGGTTCTGTAGAATAACAGAACTACGACCCCCCAAAAAGACCTTCCATTCCTTGTGTTCTTTCCCACTAAACAGTTCTTTCGTGTAATATGTAGCTCTTCCAAGGGTCCCTAGGCTTTCGCCCTCCACACCCTCTCAGGCTGCCCTGTGTTCTCTTTTTCTCATTACCTCTTTAGCTAACTTCTTTTTCACCACAGATCCACACTGGCCACAGACTCATGTTTGCCACAGATCTATGCTTGCTGTAGACCCATGCTTGCCACAGACTCCTTCTTGCCACAGATCCATGTTTGACCATCACTGTCATACTTACCCATGATACCTGATGTGTTGGAAGCACTTGAGGGAGATAAAGAGATCTTTAATATCTGAACTCTAAATGTCCATTGCTGTTCATTGCATGTGGCAGATCTCCATAAATCTTTGTTGTCTGGATGGTTGAAATAAAAACCATATTATTTTGTAACCTCTGTCCAGCTCCACTCAAACTTCCCCATCTTCTCTTTTTAAAGTTATCACATCTCTTCCCTCTCCTTTCTTTACATAGCTCCCTGGATACCATGCTCTTCATTTCTAGTTCTGAAGTGGAGAACAGTGATTTCTGTACTCAACCAAGACACTCTCCAGCTTTGAGAGTCTGGAAGACATTATGGTGGCTACTTACAAGAGCGTGCCTCTGAATTGTATTAGCCTTGGTGTTGACAAGAATATTTGGCTTTTCCTACTTGTTTTGGGCTCCTTCATTTTATTCTTCATCTTTTTGAATTGTATCTGCAAGTTTAAAATGAACTATATCCTTCTGGGATGATGTAACAAGCCCATGTGTTCAGGCAATAAGAACATACAGGCCCTCCTTTGGGGATACATGATTGGTGGTGCAGTGTGGGATATAAGCCCATGGGAACACTGAGGGACTGAAAATTCTAAGTAGGGACACTATTTTTAACAGCCGGTGAGACATAGGAAGCAATTGTGTTGAAGGGTGTCCAGACATACCCTCCTGGGGCCTCTCATGGCAAAGTACCTGCTTCCTCCTGTTATAGATAGATGCTTAACCCCTTACCAAGGGCAGACATCATATCGTCTACAGTCTTTTCTTCTATTCATTATGCAAGTGCCTTTTCAAGGTATTCAAAAAACAGTAGTCTGTTGTAAAATTTGGTTTTGATAATTTTGACGTTTTTTAGCTTGCTTGTGCCCAGATTTTAGTAGGAAAAGGCCTCTGAGAGAAGGACTAGGAAGAGTTGCAAACACGTTTGACTCTGTGGTTCTAGAATGCTACAGAAAATGTGAAAGCTCACATGTCACTCAGAGATACCACAGCATTCTAAAACATGAAGAATGAATTCGATATGGACACAAATGGCCGGGATGGGCTATCTCTGACAGGATGTGGTTGACGCACCACTGACAGTGTGAAACTGTGAAAGGAATTGGCGTGGAGAACCTGGAGCTCTCCCAGAGGGAGGAGAGACAAGCAGCTCACTGCTGACACTTGGGGAGACAGCAGATGTGTGGGGTGTGACTCCAGAGAGCAGACTGGGCCTGGTGGGGGGGGGGGGGGGAAGGATTCCAGATCCTTGTAAGGAGTGGCTTTCTCCGACAGGATAGGATGGATGCTTTTTTTTTTTTTTTTTTTTTTTTTTTTTTTTTTTTTTTTGCTGGAGGCGTCCCAAGCAGCTGCAGAGGTCAGGGCCAAATATCAAGAAACTGGAGAACTTGGGACACTTTTAATTTTATGTTCTTGCAAGGTGGGCTCCGCAACGACAACATTCAATCTCAGAAACCGACCACACCAACTGCTTAACACATTTGAAATCGCCCATAACTTTAAAAGTCAGACAACGTGAGTTCCGATCCAGACACCTCTGGAGGTAATTGGAAGTAATTGAGGATATTGGCGCTGGGAAAGTTAATTAGCTTAGATTGTGTGAATGGAAGGGTAAATGTTTCGAATGCATACTATACAGTAGTTCATCAAGCCAAGTCATTTCCCTGATGCACCGCAGAGTAACTGCTCTATGCCCAGGACATTTGAGTGACTGTGCCTCTTGAGTGGGTCACACATAAGGGTCTCAAACTTGTAAGGCTTCATCTCTCTTAGTGCGTGAAGAGTGCACAGGCTACAGGAATGAGGAAGATGGTGGAGCCAGGGTCCCAACCCTGCACTGTGGCCTCACTAAATAGTATATCACTGTGTTGCTTCAACCATGTAAGAATAATTTATCACTGGGGGGGGGGCATCTCAAAATACCTCTGCTTTATCTAGAGGTGTTTCTTCAAGCCACTACTTGCTATTACTCTGAAAGATAAGCAGTAACCTCAGATAGGTTTTTCTGCAGATGTAATATATTTAATTCTTAAAATTTAACTCTGTCTCTGTCTCTCTCTCTGTCTGTCTCTGTCTCTCTCTGTGTGTCTCTGTTTCTCTCTCTCTCTCGTGTGTGTGTGTGTATGTGTGTGTGTGTGTGTGTGTGTGTGTGTGTTTGTGTGAATGCAAATGCCATTGGATGGGTATTTTCACTCAAGCTTCTTTGCAAGGGAAATATACACTTTTAACGGCTAGGCCATTTCTCCTTGTCTCCTTGACTAATTTATTATAAACAAGTTCTCATGAACCTCAGGCTGGCCTTGAGCTCACTAGGCAATGAGGGCTGTCTGTGAATGCCTGGTCCTCCAGCCTCAGCCTCCCAAATTCAAGGATGACAGGCATAAGCCACCCTTGCTGGCCATTTTAATTCTTCTCTAGGATCAAAAGACAAGCTCAAACATTTGAAATCTCTATTCAGGAGAACATAGGGCTGATTTTTTTTTTCTGGTAAACTTTAACTAAAAAAATTCCGTATCTTTCTAACTCTGTAATAACAATGCTCATCTGTCTGTCTATCTATATGCCTGCCTTTCTCTTTCCTTTCTCTTCTATAGAAGTTGCAGACACTGAGTTTTCCATTGCTTTCCAAACCTCTGCTTTCAGCTGTGTCTTAAGGGCACAGTCTGTAAACAGATTTAAAATAAATCCAGCTTGGCATGGTGGTTCACACCTTTAATCCAGAACTCGGGAGGCAGAGGCTGGTGAATCTTTGTGAGTTTGAGGCCAGTCTGGTCTACATTATATAGTGAATTCCAGGATAGCCAGAGCCATGTAAAGAGACCCTGTCTCAAACTAACTAACTAACTAGCTAGCTAACTAACTAAATGCTAAGCTGTATGATATGATGATTTTATTGCCATTTTCTTATCTACTTTATGAAACATATTGAGTACTGAAAAGCATTTTATAGGTTGGAATTTGGTTCCTCACATAAACTTACACTGGGTTCAAGAGTCCTGTTTGTAAAACATGGTTCCCATTACAGATATAAGCAATTTAAAAAGCTCATTATGTAAATATTAAAAATAAATGTCACCTTGAGTTTCCGGTTTCTTCTAGAAACTTTCCAGCAGTCTCTGAGCTTTATCTCCACATCCTCCTCCTCTTATTCTGTTGTAAACCTTGACCTCCTCCACACTGTAGCCTGTGAACTGTGCTTGAGCAGCTCAGATGATCTCACAGTTTAGGCTCAGTGGCTGTCCCAATGATAGGTTAGTTTTATTTTGCTGTAAGTCTCACCATGTAGTTCACGTTTTGCTTAAGCCTTCCTGGTGCTGGGATTACAACTGTATCTTACCATCATTTAAAAGAAATTTGGAAAAAGAAACAATTAAAGCCCACACATGTTTAATGACATTAATTTAATTTTGTTTCTCTTGTGGAAGAGTAGAGGTACCAGTCGGGACATGTGGGGTAGGGGAGCTGTTGTAGCTTTCATTCATAGCACATCATCAGATAGCCATTCTCAGTACAAAAGCCCAGGAATATGTGACTGGATTCAGATACCCTGAGGAAAGGAGTTGGTATCCAAAACGAGGCCAAGGGGCCACAAGCAACTGGAGGTTCCTGGTCAAAACCACTGAACTAGATCCTTGTGGAGAGATTAGAATATCTGATGGGATATTGTACCAGGTACGTCCCTAAAGTTCTCTCCATTCCTGAGAATCTACGATCCTAATAAAAACATCTGTCTAATCCAGGGACTGAAACATTCAGATAGGATATTTTTCCAAGTCCTCGGCCTTCTTAACCACAGCAGTTCTTGTCTTTTAGGACTTCATTAGCCTAATTCCACACAGTTATTTTTTTAATGGAGCTTTTATATATCTAATTCAAAACACACTGAGAAGCCAAGTCTTTGCTGGGCTTGAGAACGTAACTAGCAAAAAGACTGTTCACAGAGGCTGCCAAGCACTGAGGAAGCAAAGTCTCGTACAGCAGCTCTAGTGAGAGAAACTGTGGCGATGGAGTGTTGTCCTCCTTTCGAGAGGAACATAAGGCTTTCTTCACACTCTTGGAAAACGCTGCTCTTCCCAAATGAGAAGAACCTTCTTCCTGTGGCAGCCAACCAGGGCACTCCCTTTTTCTCCGGGACCTCCATGCAAAGGAAGGCCTATCATGGTTAATGTCCTTTGGCAGCCAATGAAACTATACATTCCACTGGAAAACCAAAAACCAACAATGGGGTCTCCAAGGCAATATTCAGGTGCCATAGAGAGGCAGTCACAGAGTCAGGCGAGCTAGGCTTATATCATCTTTTCCTCATCTGGATTATTCTTTCTCCATCTCTCACCCTAGTCAGACATACATGGGCAGATGAACAGGATCCCTTTCCAGGAGGCCTAAGAAGAAGCCCAAGAGACAGAGAACTCACCTGCCCATCCCCTTTGTAAAGTGAAGAGCAATTTTGCCAAGTGGGAGATGATTCTTGTAATCTCTGCCTTCTAAGTATTAAACACAGTCACAAGACCACGCACATGTGTGCACATACATGACCCAGGTAAGTTCATATGAGTCATATTTCCTTCTTGGAGTGTGTGGAATCTAGAGAATAGTCATGGGCTACCTAGAAGCCTCCAAGCCACCTGCTATTCCTGGATGAAGGATAGATCCTCTTCCCGTGGCTTTAGGGTGACTTTTCTCTTCAAACGTCTTTTAGTGTCTCACCCCCACCCTGCTTGCTCCATCTGCATAAAGAGCTTCTCTTACACCAGAAACATGCTTCCTCTTCAATGATCACCACGTATATATTCTTCAGAGGTCAGGTCAGCTTCCCACACTCATGAAAGCATCATACACACTTGGCTGTCTTGGCTGTGGGAGTACCAGATAACCTCTCTGAAAGCATTCTGTATTGTTCTGACCAACAGACTGCATTTCAGCTGTGCTGTGACGGACCTTAACACATCTCTCTTTTTGTACCTTTCCCCTCTATACCCGTATTACATATATAGTTATAGCCTCTAGATAAATAAATATCCTTTCTTGGGCTGGAGAGATGGCTCAGTGGTTAAGAGCACTGACTGCTCTTCCAGAGGTCCTGAGTTCAATTCCCAGCAACCACATGGTGGCTCAAGACCATCTGTAATGGGATTGATGCCCTCTTCTGGTGTGTCTGAAGACAGCTACAGTGTACTTACATACATAAAGTAAATAAATAAAATATTTTAAATATCCTTTCTTGAATGAAAGGCGGAAGAAGTGAGCACATGAGTGAATCCTCTAGACTCGTCTCTGTCACTGTCATCGACTGTTTGATGCTCACTTCTCTGGGTGTTTGGTTTCTTCCTATAAAATAAGGATAATAATACCAGGCTTTATATCTTATAGAATTATTATGAATCATATTTCATATGACTCATGTGGCATATTTTAGGATCTCAAAGATTGGTGAAATAAAATGGCTATATTCTCAAACATTCAGCAAAACTTCTCAATTTTCTTTTTTCCCCCTTTAACCATGAAACATCCTGACTCCCCCCACCCCTTCTTCTCACTACAGAGCTCCACTCTTTGCTATTTTTCTCCCAAGTATTTCGCGTCTGCTGAACATAGGCTTTACAAAAATGGTAATGCTATATCAAATTTGTATGTTTTTGGTAAGTTATGCATTGTTTAGTGGTACTGGTCATGTGTTTGCATCAACGGTAGACTGTATTAATAGCTGTATATATTTATAGGATGGATGATTATGCAACAATGAAAACACGTGATCAGTAATGCTCACAGAAATATAACTGAATCTAGAATATATGTTCCATGAAAAAAATTCAATGCTGAGTACATATTGCATGGCTTCCATTCATACAATGATAAAGGAACAGAGTTCATTTTGGTGTTGGAATAACCCTTTGGAATTGGCTACACATTTGGTATTGGTAACCCTTGATTGAAAAAGCTGTCAGAGGGGAAATTTCTCATGATATTCTAGATGCTGTCCATTTGCATATATCCAGTAGGGGAAAGTTCATGGTGCTATTGAGCAGTATACTCTTTCGGGCATGTGTTGTACTTTGGATTAGTTTCTATTACTATGCTAAAAATACCATGACCCAAAGCAACTTGCAGCAGAAGGATTTTCTATTTGGGCTTGTGGTTCCAGAGGTGTTAAGTCTGTCATAGTGAATGTCATGGGAGTGAGTGGCTGGCATGGTAGTGGGAACAGGAATCTGAGAGATCACGTCCTTAACCACAGTTACACAGCAGAGGGGGAAAACTGGAGGTAGGGCGTCTTAGGTACTGTATAGTGGTATGAAGAGACAACTCTTAGAAAACATTCAATTGGGGGTTGCTCACAGTTTCAGAGGTCCATTATCATCATAGAGGAAAGCAGACAGGATTGGTGGTAGAGTAGTAGCTCAGGGCTTTACATCCTGATCCACTGGCAGTGGGCAAATAAAGAAAGACTTTGGGTATGGGATTTTAAAACCTCACCCACGGTGATATACCTCTTTCAATATGGTTACTCCTATTCCAGTAAGGCCACACCTCCTAATCCTTCCCAGATAGTTCATCAACTGGGGACTAAGCATGAAAATATATGAGCCAATTGGGGCCATTCTTATTCAAACCACCACACGGGGGTTGGGGGGAGTTAATACCTCAAATCTTACTCCCCAGTTATATACTTCCTCCAATAAGACCACATTTCCTAAATCTCCCCAAACAACACCACCAACTGACAAGTAAGTATTCAAATACTGAAGCCTAAAGAGGACATTTCTCATGTAATCCACCAAATACCTCAATAAAATGTGTATGAATTATTTTTCCTTTCCAGCACATACATGTGTGTGGCATTTGGCTTACATGTGTAGGAATGTGTGCACATGTATGTGTGGAGGCCAGAGGCTGATAACAGGTTTCTTCTTCTATCACTTTCCCTATGGAGGCAAGTTCTCTTAGTTGAGCCCAGAGCTCATCCATTCCATTAGTCTAGCTAAGGACTTTCTTTGCCTTAGAAACACACCATCTCTGCCTCCTGAGTGCTAGGATTACTGGTGGGTTACCCCACCCACCTAGCATTTGCATGGATGTTATGGATCCAAAGTTCCTTCTGTGTGCTTTCATGGAGAACTCTTTAACCACTGAGCCTCCACAGCCCCTGTGCTTTTCCAAACATGATTTGATGTAATCACTAACTCAGTTCTGAGGAACTGCTAGGAACTGCTTTGACCCCATCTTGGAGAATAAGATGATATTTAGAGAGTAGACACGTTAATGGACTGCATATCTTTAGCACAAATTTCAGCCGAGATCAAAACTGAGGTATTCTTGCTCTAGACCTCTCTCTGATTGATTACAACATTCTCACTAGGTAGCAAGACACTTTGGAAATGTACACATCTAGAGACTCAGAAGTGGAATGAATGATTAAAAAGCTTAGGTAGTTGCTTGAAATTTGAAGAATTTGTTTTGGAGAGACTTCCTGATATACACCAAAGTCCACTCGATGTAGGTGGCCATTTGATTCAAAACCTTCTTTCTACTTGAAATGAATAAAAATGTGTGATGAAATGCTCTGGTTGTTGCACCATATCCCACACCAGTTCTTAGAGCTGCATAGGGAGATCCAAGTGAGTCCCAAAGACAGGAGCAGTGATGTTGAAGACATAATCAAGGCAGGACACATTCTAGCATGTGTCAAACATCTGGAGCCGCTCTAGCATAGCCAGCCAAACCCCTGATGAGTGGATTCTGTCTGTGCTCTTTGGTTCCATATCCCAAGTGCTAATCCTTGCAATGGGAAGGCAGAGCCCTGTCTCACACCTCATCACCCAGAGCTTAATAGGGGAGAAGAGATCTAGCAAGGCTCTTTAAAAACACAAGGGGCTTGGTGGTCGATGGGAAGAAAAAGGTTCCAGATGTAAGTTCACTGCAGGAGTGGTTGGGTTCACAGGAAAGCTAGCTGTAGGCTTCTACAAATTCACAAAGCATACAAGGGGGAAGAGATGATAGGAGTTTGGCTTCTGAAGGCAGAGAATGAGATTTAATTTAAGGCACAGAATTTGAGCTTGTAAGCTACAGGGCTAGAGCCCCAGCCCTTCTATCTTAGAGACCAATGGGTTCCATTTAAATGATCAGCCAGGTGACCTCGGGTGAGACATCCTGGACCATGGACCACACGGATACTGTGCTGGTGCACTAGGACCAGTGATCATGGCCCTGGTGGATTTGATAATGTCTCCTAGCAACCAAAGCTTGTTTGTGGAGGGGAAATAGAAAAACAAGTTGGAGGGCTCACAAAAATATGTTCTACCACAAACATTCCACACTGTTCTTGCAAGCCAACAGACATTCACCTCAAGATATCTGACACATCACATCTCTATCGAGCCCTTATTAAAGATAAATGCATGCTAGTCTTTTGGCTCCCTCTTTTTAGGAATTAAGACTTTTATTTGTTTCAATATTGTTTGATTTTCTTGCTATTTTCTAAAGTAACATCACTTACAGCAATTTGACTTGGACTCATTATCTGCATGTTGGCTGTTTTGAAGAACAATATATGTATACATCATGTATGTGTATATGTATTATCATACATGTGTATATAACATGTATGATATATATGCACTTATATATATATGCACTTTGGGAAATGGACATGTCTTAAAATAGGGTTTTATTTTCTAAATAGAAGACCCCCCCAAATCTATATTTTGATTTTCTTTGCACATATTTTTCAAATCTCTGTGCATCATAAAATGTTCCCCATGCTAAAGAAAAGCATGTCGACATCCCTCACCAAAGTTTGATCATCAGAGTTCCTATCCCTTTCACATAAACCTTCCAATCTGCCAGGTTTGCAATGTGCTACCAACAGCCTGGTGTGTGTGTGTGGACATTCACCTTCTGTTTGGAGTAGGACACCAGAGTGCTTGTCTGTAAGCCTCATACACCTCAGAGTTCATGCTAGCTCTCTGGATGGTTTCAATCAGCATGACGGACACAAAGGCTTTGGCTGCTGAAAGTGGGTTCTCCTCCAGTGGACCACTGCTTACTTTGGACCTGCTTCGCCCTTGCAGGCTCATATTTTATTGAGCGCATAATTTCCTATCAGCTTCAGACACCAGCATCACCAGCTCAGTAAGAGTGGGGAGTCCGGGGCTTGACAGTGGTAAATCTGAACGTGCTTTAGAAAACACCAATCAACACACACCACGGACTGCCATGCAGAGGGAGACTTATTTCATGGTTTCGACTTTATGGCCTTAGATTTCAGCATGACATGACGGATGTAGAAGGGAAGTGCGTTTGCATGATAAGATGGGGGTAATTTGTACTGGGAAATTATTTGGAATTGTGATAAATAATCCCTGGCACACAATAACAGAGAAAGTTCAGACCTTGGCCTGGATTATATATGTTTGCGTCTCATAAACAAGGTAGAAAATACATTTTTTAAAAAGCTGTGTTTTTCAAAGTCCTTTCACGTCCAAGCCACCCTCATTAATAACCATAAAGAAACACATTTCCAAGTTCAGCCTCCCATTAATCTCCCTGCACGTGACCTGATGGTGCACTTTGAGGAGAACGGATGGAAAGCAGTTGCCTTCCTGAGTACTCTGTGCTTTTCTTCATGTTCTTGGTAGGTAACTTGGAAATTCAAAGTTTAGGGGCCAGCAGGGAGACTTGGTGGGGAAAGGCACTTGTCACCAAGCCTGACGACCTAAGTTTGATCCCTGATTCCCACTGGACGAAAAAAGAGAAATAACTCTTGCAAGTTATCCTTTGACCTTCATGTGTGTATATGGCAAGAGCATACATACATACATACATACATACATACATACATACATACGTACGTACATACATAATACATGCATACATATACATATCAACTAATACATTTTTTTAAAGAAAAATTGTAGGCTCTGGGAGAATGAATAACAGAAATCCAATATGATTAAAAAATTCTCAGGAATATTAGACTTTGTGTTTATCAGTAAAATAATGATAGAACAAAGAGATATGGGGTTTTTTCCTTCCTTCCTTCCTTCCTTCCTTCCTTCCTCTCCTCCCCCTCCTCTTCCCCCCCCCTCCTCCTCCTTCCTATGCTTGGATAAGTTGAGTTTTCTGTTCTAACTCATGAACCGTGTCATCATATCTGTAAGTTACTGGAGAAGACTTGACAGAACTTTTCCTTCTGGAAGCCTGTACTAATAAATGTTGTAGAGTTGGCTTCTCCAACAGGGGGAGGTTATCCAAGGGTTGGTGCATGGGGGAATGGCTGTTTACAAGGAAGAATGTGAGGATTCCTCCAGGGGGAAACAGGAACAGAGATGAGGAAAGAGAAAGAGATAGGAGGACGGGAGCTGGAGAAAGATAAGCTAAGCAGGGTCGGTGGCATCCTGTCTCTCTTCTAAGGCTGTGAACGGTGAGTGATGATCAAGCCAGATTTCTGGCAGTTGGACAAGGGTGCTGGACCTTGAGAGACGTAAGTGAAGGTTTGTTGTGATCGAATGCCTTCAGCAGACAGTCTATTGAAAGCACATTTGTGTCAGCCATCTGCCGTGTTGCTTGTCAATGGTAGCATGAATGACCCAGCAGTAGCAATGGTGATCGTGGACACCACCATGATGGAAAACAGCAGGTGAGAAACCCATCTGGGTACCACATTCCCACTGTCTCCCCTCGGCCATGATAGCTCTCCTCCCGTCTGTTTATTATGCGAAAGTTTCGGGTCAAATTGGAAGAGATTCTTTTAATAAAAGCCAAACTTTGGAAACCACTGATTGGGTTTAATCTCTGGAGTTTTGGGAGACAGAAAATTGAGGCTGAAAATGACCATTCCTTATCTGTCCAGAGGGCCACCGAGGGAGGATCAGGATACTATGAAGGATGTAGGAGGAAACTCACTTAGGAAGGCAGGTGACATCATCTTGATCTCTCAAGGTCATCATCATTATTATTATCATTATTATTTTAAAATTATTGATTGCTTTAAAATTATGTGTGTCTGCTTGTTTGTATGTGCACTATGTATGTATGGGTACCCACAGAGGCCAAGAGAGGATCAAGTACTATTATCCACTGAGCCACTGAGCCTTATCTCTAGCCCCTTCATCCTTATTTATTTATTGGAGTCTAGGCTGGCCTCAACTTCTGGCAATCTCCTACCTCTGCCTCCAGAGCCCTGGGATTAAAACCATGAGCCACAGTGCCCAACTCTTCGTGGCTTGTTATTAGGGTCAGGAAACATTAAGTGTATGAAGTAACTTAGTACACACCCAAGTTTTATTTCCTCTGGCGTTACGCCGCTGAATAAGCTTATTCAACGTGTATGTATTAAGCATTTACAACTATTGTATAATCTGTTTTGAGTGACCAGAAAAAAAAAAAAAAAGCTGACACAATAGAATTCCTATGTCAGGGAACTTAGGGTGAAATGTTTTGGAATCAAAGTTTATAAACAGACAAAAAAAAAAAAAAAAAAAAGGAGGTGATTCCTCAGAGGCCATTGTGCATAGGGATGTGGCAATGCTCTCGAGGATGGAGTCGCCTGTTAGTGGAAGACAAAGAAAGAACCCGGCGATCTCAGCAGGAGAGGAGGGCTGAGCCGCACCCTGAGAACTGCTGACTTTGTCCAGAGTTTGGAATGCCGGAGTTAGGAGATGATATGAGAGCCTGCAGTCCAACTTCTATTCAACTGTAGAAACCTCCTGGGTGGTAACAACATGGATCATCTGCTTGAGTTCCCCCAGCGTCTGTACTTTACCGAACCAGGCAGAGCCTGAGTCTGTTGTGGGAGATGGGGGCATGGGGTTTCTCATCGTCTACCCAGGGAAGGTCTACCAGGAGACGTAACCTAGACCTAGTAGACAGGGCCATGAAACATGTGCTAACGTGTTTGGTGCGGTTAGTGGTCAGGGCATGGCCAGTGATGTGATCTCTGTGTCAGGGAGGAGGGAAGACTGTGAAAGCCGCTGTTCACATGCGGCTGTCACGAGGGAGGTGCTGGCTTCATAAGTGGGATTCAGGGTGGACACCAAGTCTAGATGTTCAGCATCGCTCATTGTCCACAGCGGCGAGCTTGCCTCTGTCCCTTCTTTGTTCAGTGTTCCTCGGCATTAAGCAATATTGATGTTTGTTTGGGTCTGGGTTAATCTTTTGCGGTGGGGGAGGTTCAGAATGGGGACATTGCAGGTTTCCTATCTCTTTACCCATCAGATGCCAATGGTATCCGCCCCCCAAGTCCTGAGCAGATCGAACTGTCCGCAGACACCGCTAAGTGTCCTGTAGGGAACAAGGCTGACACAGCTGAGTTGTCTCCGCTCCTTTCTTCCACTGTGGCTCGCCTGTACACATTCCGGCTCACCCAGCAGCACTCACAGCCGGAAAAGGCTCACAGGATCTCATCGAGAACAGATAACACAATCCAATCCTGTCCCCGCCCCCCTCTTATTTCCCAGGGTTGTAGAGTCTTTTTCTTTAGTTTTCTGCTCTGGGGATTTGTCTTTCCTCCCTCTCTCCCTCCTTCCCCTCCCCTCCCCTCCCCTCCCCTCCCCTCCTCTCCCCTCCCCTCTGCTCCCCTCCCCTCCCCCCTTCTCTCTCCAAAGCAGCTCTCAGAGCAACCATCAGACAATGATTAGCACAGTTTGTGTATCCCGAAACTGTAGGACATCATAAGGTGTATCTGTACCCATACAGGTTGATTATGTTCCCCCTGTTAAAGATGAACAGAGTTTATTTTTCACCTTAATTTTTTTTGGGGGGGGGCGGTTCTCATTTCTATTTTCTTTTGTAGCTGCTAGAAGAGCTCACATTCTTTGTCTTCCTATCCTGTCACTGTTTTCGTGGTATCATTTAAAATAATCGTGGGGAATTTTGAGGAGGTTTTTGGGGGACGGGAGAGTCTTGATGAGGTCACGTGGGTCAGGTGGTCTGATAGCATTATTATTTTTTTTTTTAACTTGGCTAGTGAGACAGCTCAGTAGTGAGTAAAGGTGCTGACCACGCAAACCTGAGGACGTGAGACCAAAACCCAGATGCACGCACATTAAGGTGTAAGGGAGAAAACTGACTAGGCAAAATTGTCCTTTGACCTATGTACACACGCGGTTGCAAACATGCGCATTCCCATCTCACGCACGCACGCACACACAAATTACATTAACTTGAAGCTTAGTCTATCTCCAGGAACATGGCCTTACGTTTGCGCATGCTCTGAGAGCTTTAAGCAGGAGAGCAGTTAGAATATGCAGGCTACTACTGACTTTCCCAGTGTCACCGTGTGTCTGGAGGAGTTGTTGAAGACAGCTCACAGTGGAAGCCTCCAGCAGCTCTTGGTACCAATTTATTTTAATTGGGCTGAGATGGGAACTGAAGGACTCCTCATCTCTCTGTCTTGCATACCTTCCTTCCTACCTAGACACGTGTGTTCAAAAACAGCGCTCCCAGCTTCCAAGTCTCCCTCGATTCCACTCTTCCCTCAGCCTGGCCAGGGCTGTTGGTCAAACAGATGTATGGCTTTTGTCTGTGGATTTAATTAGTTGGCCACTTAAAATTCTTCAGTAGAACAAAATAAAATTAGGAAATGCTTATTTTTATTTCATGTGTCAGCTCATTGTAAGTATTTGTGGAAATATCAAAAAGGTCCACAGAAATGAAAACTTAAGCAGAGTTTAAATCATCAGAAATAGCCTTTAGGAAAGTTGGGAAATCGATCCGCCTGCCCTCTCTTCCGTTCTTTCCTTCTTCTCGCTTCTTCCTCCACAGCCTATACGCACGTGTGCTGTGCCATTTTAATTGAACAAATTTTCTCCAATTTAACCTCTAAGTACAAATTTTACCAATCACAATTTTTCATTTCACCAAATGGTCTCATCAAACCCCCTTTTAAAGGGTGGGAGAGAGCGCTCAGTTCCAAAGTGCTTGCCAGAGCTGGGAAGGCAGAGAGAGATAGTGGATCCCTAGGGCTAACTGCACAGCCAGCCTCTCTTACTGAGGGAGCAGTCAGTAAGAGACTTGTGTCAAAGAGCAAGGCGTATGGTGCCCGAGGAACATCCGGAGGTTGTTGTCTGGCTTCTGTACATATGTGTACTCATACCTATCCACATGTGCGCCAACACCAAAACACGTTAAAGAGGAAAAAGACACCCTGTTGGATGGTTAAATCATGATTTTCTAAGCCTTTGCTCATCTGTTGGATGTCTAGTTTATTTCCTATGTTTATACCCAAGTAGTAAACATTTTTTCTATGTAAGTTTCTGCCTGAGCGTTTCTTTAACTCCTTTTTTCATCTGTATAAATATTTTTGTTATAAATTACATAGAAGGAGATCTAAGTTTTGTTTTCTTAGGAGAACCAGGCCAGGGGTATTTTTTTTTTCAAGAACTCTCTGCATATTATGAAATCATTTTTCCACATAATTTGCACCAGTGTGCACTTCTCTGAGACCAACAGTGTCTGGCGTGGTGTTCCTTTGCCAAAACGAGCCACTTCAACCTTGAAAAACTTAGTTCATTTGGTAAACAAGAAGGAGTCTCACTGGGAAATTTGATTTTCTAGAAACTGCTGGTTAAGGTTCATATACTTGTGTTAATACCTTTGATATTTAACATGTAGTCTTTACTTTTATTTAATAATGTTTATTTATGTGTGTTGTAAGTTTAGAGTTTTGCTGTTCTTTTTTTTATCGAGATACTGAGTTTTTTCCCAAGGTGTGTATATGTGTGTGTGTGTGTGTGTGTGTGTGTGTGTGTGTGTATGCTTATGTGTGAGCACACAGCAGCAGGCCATTATGCATGAGGAGGGTGGTGGACAATTGTAAGGATTGGTTCTCTCATCCCACCCTGTGGGTCCTTGAAATTAAATTCAGGTCATCGGATTTGGTAGCAAGCACTTTCACCTGCTCAGTACCTTGCTGGCCCTTTATTTGTTATTTTAAAGATATGGTTTCTAGATAGTCTCAAGGATTTCCTTATTCTCTATAATCTTTCTTGTGTAACTTTTACAGATAGCATGTGATCAAACATTTCCAAAATATTAATAAGAATTTGCCTTCTATGTTTTTTTCCTTTTCCCTGCATTAGCTCTACTTCCTCTGGGGTAAATTCTTATGCCGTTTCTCTTCTCTGAATTTTATACAGGTTCTCCATCTATCAAATGGTCAATATTTAATATGGATTTAGAGTTGGGTTCATTGGGGTGGGATGTGTGGTAAGGTGAACTTCCCTTTTATGGGTGGTTAGGTATTGTACTGAGAAGGGCTACAATGTAAGTTTTGCTACATTGGACAGATGGCGTCTCAATGTAGCTATTAAATTAATGTCACTCTGAATGTAGCTTTAAAATGCCACTTTCCATACTATACTTGTACTTTCTAGTCATCTTTTGGCTCAATTTTTGAAGCAGTATCACGCTGCCCATACTTACAGCATAGCTGGTGATGGTTTTGAGCTTCTGGCTCTCTGCTTCTACCCTCCATATTTTGGGACTACAGATGTACAACACCACATTCACTCTGCAGGGTGCCAGGGTCCAAACCCAGGGCTTCATGCGTGTTCGACCATCACTCCACCAAAGTGAGCAACATCTCTCACATCTCCACGGTTAGGTCATCCAAAGGAGGGGCAAATGTGAAGGAGCTTGTCCATGTCCTCCTATTGGTCAGTCTAGGGGTTGACAATACACTCTACACCAAACTCCAAAGATTTGGATGGGATTGAGTTTTTACTGTACAAGGTATACTTACGGTATCGTTAAAACCAGCTTGTGCACTGGCTTTCTCTTTTTCCTCTCTCTTTTCCTCTTCCTGGTTTTATCTGATCTCTGATCTCTCCCTCGTTTTCAGAGTAATTCACAGTCTTCAATGACCACCCTCCTGTCTTCTCTGCTTGCTAGTTGTTTTTCTCGAGGTCCCTCCCCTGTGTTGATTTGCTGCCGCTGCCCCTGCTGTGATTAACATCTGAGAGAATAATTGAAAAGGAGGAAAGTTTTATTTGAGAAAAATTGTTTTAGAGGCGTCACGTCAGTCCATGGTTGGGTGGCTCCATTCCTAGGGTCCTTTGGTCAGGCAGAACATCATGGCGGTACACCTCTCCCACTTAGATAATCCTCCCAGGAAACATCTTTACTTGCACTTCCAGCAGTGCGCTTTACGAATCTCCTTGGCAGTTCTCAATGCAGTCATGTTGGAGGGATTAGCACGTATCGCCCCCCTCATTTCTCGTTAATACATGTAACTGCACTCGGAAGTTTTATACACTCTGCTTTGGGTATGAGCTTAGCAATTAGAGTTTTGAATCTGTAGGTTGGTGTTTTCTCCTTGCATTTCCCGTTCATCTTTTATAGGCGTTCATATCAGACTATGCAGAGAAAACCAAGTTCTCGAGTCTGACTCAGTAAATCTTTACCAAATGCCAACTCTCACTACCCTTCCAAGACCACCAGAAACCTACCAAGCTTATACAAAGTTCAGTTTTCTAAGGTGCTCATGAAGGAGACTGGGTAGTCTTAGTTACTTTTCTTAGGATAATAAACTATCCAGACAGATGCAACTTAAGGAAGGAAGTATTTATTTTAGCTCACAGTTTGAAGGTGCAGTCTAGCTTGGTGAGGAGGTCAAGCAGTAATAGCTTGAAGCAGTCTGTCACATTGTATCTGTAGTCAGGAGAAAGAGCAGCACTGGCTGGGGCTCAGCTAACTTTCTCCTTTTTAAAAATCGCCCATAGACATGCTCACAAGACAACCCCATACAGATAAATCCTCATTGAGACTTTCATCACATAGGATTCTAGGGTATATTAAATTGACAACTAAAGCTAACTGTGACCCTGTATTTGGAAGGACCTATTGTTAGATTAGAGGTAATTTTGAGGGGAGAATTAGAAGTAGTTGTTTTCATATTGGTTTGATGGTCTTAGGACTCAAGGGAATTCTGGGATAGATTATCTTGATGACCTTCATCTGGAAGACACATGGAACAGTGCAGTGCTAGGGGCTGAGGTGGACAAAAGAGTTGAAGTAGCAGGACATTGTTTGGCTTTTTTAATGAATTATTACTGAGTTTGGATTTTGTACTTTTGAATTGTTAATTATTCAGGGTTTGGGCATAATCTTAGTTTGTTTTTGCTTTATTCTGTTCATATTTCCATGGTATATTCAACAGTGCACACCAACATCTTAGACATGATTTTAGCTAATTAATAGGATACAGAAGAAGAAAAAAGAAGACACAGAAGAAAAAGGAAGATATAGAAGATATATAAGAAAAAAAGGAGATACAGAATTTTAAAAGGAAGCTATAGAAGAAAAAAAAAGATAGAAGGGTTTAGAAAACTGGGTGTGGTCCTGAAGTTGGATGCTGGGATTTATGAACAGAAATCTCACACCCACCAACTTTCCTCTGATTTAAGTCTGGGTTCGAGCTCCATGAGTAGATCTCAGACAGAAATATGTGAGAAAAAGCAACAACAACAACAAAAACAAAAAACAAGACAAAACAACAAAAAATCCAAAATGAAAACAAACAAACAACAAACAGCTGAATAGAAACAAAAAATAATGCGAAAGTGGCCAGGGGAGAGAGGAAGAGTAAACTGATGAAGACATTATCAGGCCAATAGCTTCTGGAACCATCCCATCTTGGTGTCAGTGGGGAACTCTTAAAGCCATGAAGAATAAACTGCTCTGAGGGACTCCCATGGGATAGAACAGCTGGGATGTTTCCCTGTCATGCTCGCCCAGGATTGGTTGGAAGCATTTCTGAGAAAACCTACTTTCTTGTTCTCTAGCTCACTGCATCATGGGGTAAGCAGGGAAAGGGCTTCAGTAGGCAAAGAAGACCCTTGGGCTGATACTTATGATCACTGAAGAAGCCAGGACGTAGAGTTGGGAACCATTTGTCTGAATGCTTAGCACAAAACCAAGATGAACGTAGGTGTGTGCATGAGTGTGAACATTTAGGGACTCCTCTTCCTCGGGTTCTCATGTTGAAGCCTAAGCAGCAACATGCTGGTGTTAAGGAAGTTACTAGACCATGAGCTGGGACCTTCATAAATGGTATTAATGTTTCTGTTGGTCACGTTTTTCATTGGTATTTAGAGGAGGAAGAGCTAAGTCCATCTTGGAATGTTGATCTCCTGTTATGTTTTCCACTTGGATTGGCGATCAAGTCTAAGCACCACAGTGCCCATATAGAACAGGTCCGCTGGCCCAATGATGCTCTACCACATGCGAGCACAATGAGAATTCAGCTGTCTACAGCCCAGAAGTGAGTGCTCACGGGAACTACGCCAGTTACCTGACCTCGCATTTCCATCCTCTGAAGCTGTGGAAAGTACATACATTTCCATTGTTTAGAGCCCGCCGGTGTTCTGTAACAGTGGCCCCGAGCATGATAACGGGGCGTAACACTTTGCATGTTTTCAGGAAACAGCACAACTCCCTGAAAAGAACATCGGGTCTAAAGTCAGGCAAGCTGTCCCCAGCTTTCGCACTGGGGACTATGTTGCTTGGTTTCTTCAAACCCTGGGAATGTGACTGAGATAAAAGACTTTCGATTTCTACTACTAAAATCTGTTCTGATAAGGTAGCTCTGAGGATAGTTTCAAATACATTGAACCCAGGGAGCTGCATTCTTTTGGCAGTCTTTAAATATAGTTATTGATGTAATCAACCCTTCTTTTTCTTCTTCTGTCACTTGGTTAAGAGATCATCAAAGGAACCTCCTAGCACTACTGTTGTTAATGGGTTAGCAAGTATTACTTTTACTACTAATACTAATGATGATACTATTGGTATTACTATGGATAGACTATGAGCATGATGATGAATGTTTCTACTGCTGCGAATAATAAGGAATGTGGTGGCGATGCTGTTACTGCTGACACCAGCAGGAAGTGCCGCCGATGTTATGATTCTAATGCTGGATGATGACAATTATTGCTGGTACTGTCACTACAGTGCTATAAAAGTGCTCCTTCCAGTAGTGGTCTGCTACCATCCATGTTGCTACTACCATGGCGACTGCTTTTGATGCTAATTCTGCTATTGCTGCCACTGCTCTCCTAGAATTGGTGCTGGCTGCTTGTGCTGTGTGCAAACTACATGTGTTCAGAGTGTTTATTACCAAAATAATATTAGGGGGAAGTCATCGGGTTTGCTTATTTTACAGGCAAAGGGGCACGACAGAGGATGGCCACTCATTTGTCCACTATCAAGAGACAGAGTTGAAATTTAAATTTTAGTTTGCTTGACAACCCCGCTTAGTATATGTGTGTGTGTGTGTGTGTGTGTGTGTGTGTGTGCTTACACGTATGTTTACATGTATATGTATGAGTACATATATGCATAGATGTGTATGTATGTATATATGTGGGAATATAGATAAGCAGGTACCAGGCATGCATACAGAGATCAGAGGACAATGTCTGATATTAATTCTTACCTTCTGTCTTGCTAAGAAAGAGTCTCTCTCTCTCTCGTGCCCTTCTGTGTGCACAGGGAGAGCAGACCTGTAAGCCTCTGAGGATCTCATTTTCTTCACTTCCCGTCTTCCTGTAAGAGCCCTGGAATTACAGACACATGCTACCACACTGTCTTTTATGTGGGTGTTGGCGTGAAACCCAAGCCCCCATGCTTGCACACAAACTTTCTCCACTGAGCATCCTTCCAAGTCAACAGGCTTAGCTTTAAATGACCCCCTCCATACATTGTTTTGAACATTCCTGTTCACGCTTCCCATCGCTCGTAGAGGAGAATGGCAGGCTTCAGGCATGCCTTGCGGGAGGACTGAGTGAGTGCTCTGAGAATGGCAGGCTTCAGGCATGCCTTGCGGGAGGACTGAGTGAGTGCTCTGAGAATGGCAGGCTTCAGGCATGCCTTGCGGGAGGACTGAGTGAGTGCTCTGAGAATGGCAGGCTTCAGGCATGCCTTGCGGGAGGACTGAGTGAGTGCTCTGAGAATGGCAGGCTTCAGGCATGCCTTGCGGGAGGACTGAGTGAGTGCTCTGAGAATGGCAGGCTTCAGGCATGCCTTGCGGGAGGACTGAGTGAGTGCTCTGAGATTGCTGTTCGTGGCGTGATTCGGGATACTTAATGCTCATTTAACCAAAGAGCAATAAGAATGGGGGCTGCAGAGGTAGCGACAGGGAAGGGGGCACTTACATCTAAAGGGCAAAGGCTAGCAATGGAGCACAACTTCCCCCTCTAGACCTCTATCTGGGCCTCCAGGGACAGCTGAAAGGAGAGACTTCTCCCCCAATTAATCCTTTCTGGCCTGGGAAGACCACAGAGTTCCAAAGTATGATAAGTATGGCCCTCTGCTTTCTCTCGGTTAAGTCTCTTCACCTCTCGGAACCCCAGCAGGCCAGATCCATCATGTTGAATAATACTTGACTTGCACACCTGCCCTAAAGATCACGAAGGCGATGCACCCTTGAAACCATTTGCACTGGAAGCTCTTGCCATTACCATATTCTGTGGCTACCTGCTGGCCAGGCCAAGCCATGTTAAGTAAAGCTCATGAAAGTCAATGAAGTGATAGCTTAAAACACGCTGTTTTATTTCTTTATTTTGTTTCTTTAAGAAGAGAGTTGGTATTCTCTTCCCACCATCACTGATTAACCTCATATTAGCTGGCTGGGTGATATGATATGATATGATATGATATGATAAATATATACTATATACAACAGTGGAAAACTATACAGGGCAGATGTTTAGTTCACATTCAGAATCTACCTTCCAGCTGGCACAGGATCTATGGTAAAGAGGATGAAAATCACTGGCACTGTCTTCAGTTGATCCAAGCTCCTCCTGCAGAAGGTGTGGGCCATCTCATACATCATATGGTTCCCTCACATGACTCTCCTTTCCCACAGCCTACAGCACGATTTTTCTGGATCATTTAAATTTTCTTCCCAGTTGTACTTCTACGACTACATGGGCTGTTGAGCGATCCAGTTCCTCTTTTTGGAGCTCCACACTTAGGAGGGTTGTCTGTCATCCACTTTCACTTCAGGTCGAGCTGGGTTGGGGTAGAAAGTGAGGCCTATACAAGCCTCAAGAAGAGTGCTGAGAACCTTCACTGTTATGCCTGTCCTTCCTGCTAGAGGCAAAAAGCATCATTCGTTTGGTGCTGGTGGGTGGATTCAGTGGTTAAGAGTACTAGCTGACCTTCTAGAAGGCCCAGGTTCAATTCTCAGCACTAACATGGCAGCTTCTAATTATTGGATACCAGGCATGCAGGTACACAGGACATACACGCAGGCGAAACACCCATACACATAAAATAAAATAATTTTAAATAGAGACTTTATAGCCATGATATGGTTATGTCCTTAAATTTTCTTGCTGAAATTAAATTTGTTTTATAGAGAATGCTAAAGGGTACACAACACCATTTAGAATAATACTTAATTTAAAAAAAAAGCCACTCAACAGAAATGTTTCTTATATGGATTGAAACCTCAGCCTCATCCCCAAATGCTTCAATGTGGGAGATTCAAGCTTTTAAAATAAACACAGACTTGAAACCTGAGGGTATTGGTATAGCAGAGAGTCACAGAAAATAGCTTCTGGATTTTCTTTTCATTCATTTGAATTAGTTTCGCAGATGAGCCATCTGAATTTTGTGTGAAGTCCCGACATGGTCTTCCAAATACTTTTAGAGCTGTTGGGGGGAGGGGGGAACCAGCCGAACGCTTTTGTGATCGTTTTCCCACGTCTGCTGATGTGTGGGCTCCGGCACCTGTAAGCACTCCGTTCCTCAGTTCCATTCTCATGATTTCTCTTAGCTTCCGCTTCTCAAAAAATAAAACAGCTCCGTGTCTCCCGTGTGGGCAGCTGGGATGGGCTTGCTGCTCATTCCCTTCTCAGTGTCAATGTTCACACAGCTCCCTCACTCCTGAGTTATAGCCCTGCCCCTCCACGGAGCTGTAAATCATGGGTGGAACAGTTAAAAGAATGCAAGCAGAACACAAGACACTCCCCCACCCCCAGATTCCAATTTGTCTTGTACTTTATTGGGAGGCGCTATCTCAGAAACTCTGCGAGGATGTTACTGAGACTCCAGGAGCTGCTGGATGCTGAGGGCGGGATGCTGAGGGCGGGACGCTGACGTAGGATACTGAGGGCGGGATGCTGAAAGGCGCACTCTTCAGAAAATAGACCAGAGACATAAATGCTATTAAATGACTTAACACTGCTGGTAATTCCAAGCAGGGACCTTTCTGAAGGTCCTTCCTGTTTCAGCAGTTAAGGGGGTGATCTATCCGGGACACTGAGTGAGACGAGAGGCTTTGGGCCTCAGCAGAGTTCTCAACAAGTCATGGTCTTAAATGGCAACTTAACAAGTTGCAGTTAAAAATGGCCAATCATGAAAGCTCGGTTTCCCCCAAACATCTTAAATGAAAGGCGTGTTAGCTAGTCCTAGGTAGTAATACTTACAACACTAAGAAACAAACAAGCAAATGAACACACCAAAAAAAAAAAAAACCCAAGTGACATCTGAATCCCTTTGGGAAAAAGTAATTTATTTTATTTACATGAATGTGTGTGTGCTTGTGTGAGTTTATGTGCCTCATGGTGGTATGGCTGGAGCCTGTAGAGGCAGGAAGAGGAGGTCGGATCTCCTGGAACTGGAGCTTCATGTGGTTCCAAACCACACTATGTGGGTGCTGGGAACTGAGTCCAGGTGGGCTGCAAGAGTAGCCAGTGCTCCTCACCACTGAACCGGCTCTCTTGCCCTGAGTCCTTTCTCATCTATCAGACCTAGTCTAAACATTTTACTTTGTACAAATTACTCACTAACTGAGGAAGGGGGCAGGTACCTCTTTCTTTTTTTCTGTCTCTTGAAGGAAACTAAAGATATCAACATGCTTACCCAAGGCCACACAGGATTAGATTTCTAAGTCTAGTTTCTCAATTATAGCTTACATTCCCCCGTGCACATCAAACTACTCCTATTTTTCACTTCCATGAATCTTTGCTCTGGAATACAGGCAACAAGTACTTCTCTTGGATCTAACGTGGCTCTGGTCCGTATCTTCATGTCCTCTCAAAACCCACATGCTAAAGTTCTAGTCCTCGGTACGATATTAAGAAATGAGGCCTTGCCATGAAGCAGACCCTGTGTAGATGCGATTATTCTTCTGACTAAAGTGGCCTCAGCGAGCTGCCTTACCTCTTCGTCATGTAAGGAGGACACAAGGAGAAGATTCCACCTATGCATCAGAAAATGGTTCTCTCTGAATATTAAATCAGTTATTTGGGGTTTCCTAGTCTTCTGAACTGTGAGGAACACATTTCTCTTGCTTATAAACTATCTAGATCACGTCATTTTGTCATTGTAACTTTAGTAGACTAAGACACATTGATTCTAAAATCTTGATCTAGCAATGTCCCTAGTCCAGCTCTTTTCATAGAGCTGTCAACTTATGTCTTACAACTGTCCTATGAAGTGAGTATTAATACCTTCATGTTGGAGAAATTCTGTAATTCTATTCCTTATCAGTTGTGACCAATGACTCATAATCTAAAGGAAGGGCTAACCTGTATCCCTCTCCCCTCCCTTTCCCTTCCTCTCTCCCTCCTGTTCTGTGTGTGTTCTTTTCTTTTAGATTCATTTATTCCAGCCAATGAGTGCTCTGTTTGCACGTATGCCTGCACAACAGAAGAGGGCATCAGATCCATTATAGATGATCGTGAGCCACCATGTGGTTGCTGGGATTTGAACTCAGAACCTCAGGTAGAGCAGCCAGTGCTTTAAACCACCGAGACATCTTTCTCCAACCCCTCCTTTCTTTTCTATTGACTTGAAGACCAAAGCAGATTAGAAAAGAATGCATTTAACTGGGGCTTCTTTCCCGTTCCAACGGGTTAGATTATTGTCATCTTAGCGGGAAAACCTGGTAGTCAGTGCTTGGAACACTAGCTGAGAGCTTTCATCTAACCCCCAACCTCATGGCAAAGGGTAGTAAGCCTAGGACTGGCATGAGCTTTTTACATCTGAGAGGCTGGCCCCAGTGACTCACCTCTTCCAGCAAGGCCACACTTTCTAATCCTTCCTAAACAACAGGAAACCAAACAACTATTCTCATTCAAACTACTTTCCCTCTTCTTCTGCCCCATTACTCCCTCTCTTTCTCTCTCTCTCTCTCTCTCTCTCTCTCTCTCTCTCTCTCTCTCTCTCTCTCTTCATCCCCCATTACCATTTTCTGTGCTTCTGCTTCTCTTCCTCTCCTTCTCCCACCCAGGTCTCATCCAAACTGTCCTTGCACTTGTGATCCTCCTGCCTCAGCCTCCACAGTGCCAGTCACGTGCCTCCACAAGTTGCTTCACCTCCATTCCCGTATCCCTGTCTCTCTTTTTGTTGGATGTTTTGTTCATTGTCTAGACAACCCATGGGAAAAAAACCTTGGTTGATCACCCCTCAAATGATTATTTTTTAAAAAAGCATTTTGTTTATGATTCATTTGATCCTTCATATATAAAGATGAGTTATTTCCAAGAACCATGTGTGGAAGATAGAAAACAGAGGCAACACCCAATACTTTCCACAGTGATTGAGACTAACTCCATGTGCCAAACTGTTGTTGTCGTTGTCGTTGATGATGATGATGATGATGACGACGACGACGACGACGACGACGACGACGACGACGACGACGCATGCATCAGGTTGTCTATAGGTGTCCTTGGTTAGGAAAGCAAAAAGAAAATGCTGGAATCTGTTTGCCAGCCCCGACTCCTCTTCATTACTCCTAGAAGTGTGTTTACAACGTTGTTGTTGGGTTGTGAACATTAGGCTACTTTTCCTCTTTGGCAGGACAGTGTCTGTGTGAGCTCAGCTCAGCCTTCAAAAGTTATGTCATTTCCCCCACTACTTGGATTCCCCCCAGCGAGGCAAACTAGAGGATCTTCTCCTGAATGAAAAATTTACAGTCTTCTCTCGGATGATGGATTTATAGCTTGGTGGTGGAAACAGATTGCTCATCCTACCTACCATGTGTCTAAGTATTGCATACTGGAGAAAAGGGCATGCTGGGTAAAGAAAAGGGCTGGGACCTGTAGCTATCACCAGCTTAGAGTTAATCTAGTTCTGAGTTTCAAGACATACAAATTATTTATACACAATTATGTTATCGTTAGTTTATATTATTCAATTATACTATATTATATTATACAATTAGTTTGTCAAAGTGATAATATCTTAAATATTTTGGAAACTCTTTAACTGTTTTAAAGAGAGTGACCACACATAAAGAGTCTTTTTGGAGCATTTTCTTTTCATATGACAGTAATAAGGAAGACCCCAACGAGCACTTTGATCTTATAGCTGGACACTTTAGTGTATGTAACAGTTTAGAGGACAGTCCCCTTCGGTGTTTCTTGTAATCTATTAAGCTATGTTTAACTCCCTGAATTCTTCATGACACCCTGAGACAAATCATCCAGACTTGGGTTTCCTATATACCCAGAGTCTGAGAATTCAAGGTTCTCAAATAAAGAAAAAGTAGCTTTAAAGTGACTTTCTGAATGCTGTGATTTTTTTCTAGTCATTGCCCTTGTAAAATATAAAATATATCTTAACAATCTATTAGAAACCATTTCTCTGTCATTTCGTAGCAGGCATCTTATATGTCTGAGAATAGCAGACACATTTTTCCTTCTCTCTCTTCCTTTAGGAAAGAGTAACTACCAGGAGTAACTTTTCTAGACCGGATTTTTCTAAACTTCATACCATCGACATTATGGAAGAGATAATTTGTGTTATAAAGAACCGTCTGGGCCCTGTAGCAGGCTACCAGCATCCCCAGCCTCTACTAAGTAGATGACAGTAGCATCCATCTCTGAAGTATAATAACCAAGATGTCCTTAGACAGTCCCACGTATACCCATAATTCCAGAGTCACCCTTGACTGAGGACCACTGCTTTAATCTCTTGTTTCCTTTCCATTTTAAGATAGCGGAGATGCTATTAAGAACCCCATTTGTCACAATTGCTGGCAAGGAGAGGTTTTAGATTTAGAGTGCATGAATGAGTTCTCGTTCTCTGGTAATGCAGTTCAGAATTGAAAAGTGCATTGGTCCTAAGAACTCCCAATAAGCATTCTGTGGTCTGTCCACCCTTGGTGGGCAAAGTTGTTGCTAATCATTGTGGTTTCTCATCACAGTGGCCCACTTGGATACGTGTGTGGTGCAAATGGAAATCATTACTCCACACCTTTACACATTTTAACTGTAAGAAAAGAGAACAGTTCTCCTGACCTTTCAGGGACGCTATCTCCTTTCCTTTAGCCCAGGGATAGTGAGTACATCTCTGATAATGCCTGGCTCATAATCTGCTGTACAGGTGGCTAATAGACTGCCTGTGAAGGCTACACAAACTCTAAGGCATTTTCCTTATGGTCTCTCATCTAGAATTACAAAGTTAGGTCATCCCAGTCCAAGGCATAATGACAAAGCACTCCTTGTTATGTGTCCGCATTTCTCTCAAGGCTACAGAGAAACTATTTATGTGCCAAAATGAACCGTTTTGTTTCTTTGGCTCAGAAATAAACATGGTAACCTGCATGTCTAAGACTTGATAAAGATTGAACTCACATGGCAATGTTGAAACTTAGGAGAAAACTGGTAAAACCAGGCTTGGCCAGGCACTCCTATAACCCCGTTGTTCAGAGGATGAGGCAGGAGGATTGTGACTTTGAGGTCAGCCTGGGTGCTTTAGTACATTTCAAGCCAGATGGGCTACATAGTAGGACCCTTCCTCCAAATGAAAGAAGAGATAAAACTGAATCTGGATATGGAAACTCAGTTCCAGAGATCTACATATGACTTTTATAAGTGTTTAGGTGAGCGAATTAGGGTCTAATTAGCGAATTAGCTAAAAGGGTCTATGCCAACCCTCAGTATTAGAAAAATGCATCTAGCATGCCACCTGCGAGCTGCAGGAAGCACTCTATATAGGCTTCTAGTTTGCCCTCGATAGGTAAAGTCATTGCCAATTCATTTGCTTGATTTCCTTCATAATGACCAGCTTGGGTACATGTATAGAGTATGCACTTGAACATGACAGAGACACCGGAGGGCCTTCCCCTATCGTTCTGTCTACCTTCCCTCGAAACAGGGTCTCCTACCACATCACTTCAACCAGGCTATCCTGTCTCTACCTCCAACGCTGAGATTATAGACTGGGGCTTTGAAGTCAGGTTTTCGTGTTGCAAACAAGGGCTGTACCTGTGTTGCTCTTCCCTCGGTTCAATGCCTGGCCCTTAAAAAAGGACGAAACAAAACTATATGAGAATGACCGTCATCATTCTCCAGCTTACAAAAAGGCAAAGGCGTCGGACTTGGGGTGATAAACAACCGCGACTTAGCACCAAGACTCTCACCCCAAGTTTCGTCTCTGTCGGGTCCTGTTAAAATAACTGAATTTTTCCATTTACCAATTCATTTAATTCTTCCTATTTTGAATTTGAGGGTAGCAAACCATCAAAAAAAAATCCGTTGGTAGAGAGCTGGGAGTCTACAGAAAAAACCATGAGAAATATACCTCTTCTCTGAATAATTTTAGCATATTGAAGCAAATGGGTGAAAACTGTGTAAAGATTGCCATGTAACTTGGAAGGAGTTTAGGAAGTTGGCGCCAAAGAACCCTGTCGTTTTCATGTTCCTGTGCCTTTAAGAGAACTAGTCAGGCAAACTCAAAGCAACCAGGATGCTAATTAACTCTGATTAGAGAATTTACTTCCAGGACTTTGTAGAGGTTTAGATAATTATAATGTTGTAGGGAACAAATTACTTATTATCTCTTTCAGCCATTCTCACTTGGCGAGGAGCCCTTTGATCATGGGGACAGACACACATAGGCGATTGGGTATTAGTTTTACATATGAAAGTCTTGAGTTCCTTTAATCCGTACAGGACAGCAAGATTTATCAGTGGAAAACAGATCTGAACTCTCCTGACCTCCCCTCAACACAGAGATCCTTAATTCGGGTATAACGACAGGCTGGAAAGAACAAATGCTTTTAACTAACATCAACACGCTCTGGCAGTCTTTGTAATTAATCAGGGCAGAAAATTCGCAGACAAGAGAGTAACATAGGCTGTTGCAAGTCATATTCCTGCGGACTCAGCAACAGCGCACACTTTTTCTTCACTCCACTTGCTGTTTGAAAAGGCCCGTCATTTGAAAATGACAACTGTGATTGTTGGAAATCACTGGAAAACTTGCTCAGCCTTTGAAGACCCAACGCTTATTGTCGGAAGCCAGAGATGGTAATGTGCTTGGGTTTCTGTTAGCTGTCCTGAATCATTCCCCTCCTAGAAACCACAGAGTCTGGCTATCCCATGGTGGCCGAGCCTGTCTCCATTAAATCTATGTATTCTTTTATAACAAGGAGGTATAAAGGCATGTGTATGAATTGAAAGTGCGAGCCTGAGAGCTGAACTGTAAGGGTGAATAATTTTATGAATGCAACATGGAGGAGGTGACCTCATAGTCCCTGCATGTGAGACAAAACCCCTCATTGTAGTGAGAGTCCATCAGGGTATTATTGGTAGAAGAGTCTGGGTACTTTCATAATTTTTGCCAGGAATGGGTAAATGCATTAAAAGCAACATCTTAAAAATGACAAGTGGCTAGCACGCTAAATGATTGGAAACAGGTAAGAATAAACCTCATATTTGTAATAGGGAATTCGTTTTTAAATACCTTGCATTACACAAAACGGGAAAGATGAGGAGGATTTGCAGTGAGGCAATAGCTGAAGGGGGTTCAGATACTGAACTGGGGGGAAGCTATTCAACCGCTCTGAGCCCCTGGCTCTTTTCTTCCTTTGTAAAACACCATTTATGGACCCAAAAGCCTGCCCTGCAGGTTTATTTAGGGATTATATGAAATCGTTCTCATAAAGAGTCAGACTATGGCAGGTACTTAATACATGCTGGAAGCTGTGAAATTATTTTACAACTAGAGGAAGCACACAGATGTGAGATCAGGAAAGAGGAGGTGAGCTGGAAATTCTCAGAGGTGGCTGTCATGAAAGGAAACATCTCTAAAATGTTTCAACAGAAAGTGGTGATAGTTAAGATATTTAAGACATGAGGAAGCATCGCTGGGTATAGCTGGACCAGCTAGAGGCTTCACAGGACAAAGGAAAACTTTGGGAGAAAGGGCTGTTTTAGGTAGCCCTTGTTTTCCATTAGAATATCTAAATGAGGACACCAATACTTATGTCTGTCAATCATGTCTGTAGAGAAAGTGATAGTCAAAATACCACTGCTCAGCTCTTGTAAGATCATGTGACACATTGGGTATTCACCAAACCTGAGCCCCATGTAGAACAAACATATAGAAAAAACATCAATGTCTGCTCCGGTGGGGCCATCCATATTTCTGTCTGTATTTGGGAGAACTGCATTCAGATGAAGAAATACAGCCCAGGAAAAGTCTGACTTGATGTGACTATGAATTGGGTCACAACGGAATCCGGTCTGACTTCCACCTGGCAGCAGCATCACCTATAGGGATTCACCATGTACAAGCAGCGCAAGAATCAGGTGGGGATCATGACAGTCAGTCATCCAGGTATTTGAATCACAGTGATGAAGGGCATCTAGGTATATAAACCAAGAGGAGTGATGGGGAAATGAAGATACAGTGACTGCAGTGATAAGGGGCATCCAAGAACATGAACCACAGTGATGAGAGGCATCCAGGCACCTGTACCAGAGTGACTAAGGTTAACAGTTTAACGTAAGAGTGTCAGGGAAACTTAGAATAAACAAAGCTGCACACAATGACTAGAGAGATGCTTCACAACACGGATGAGGTCATCCAACTCTGCCGTTTACCGTGTGAAGGATGCTGCATGAGAGAATTCATGGAAAATATGGGGATGCTGAGTAAGGAGCTCAGAGTTGTGCTGTAGAGAACACAGGCTACATAATCCAAGCCCTCAAAGAACTGCAGAACTTGGATCACTTTGTAGGATTTCTGCTTGTTTATTTGTTTGTCTGTTTGTTTGTTTCCTGTTAGTGATGAAATAATCAGAAACTGGTTAAAAGATCTATGCAGTTATTTTGCAAATCTGGAAAAAAAAATCCCAAATCCTCAACCTTTCTGATTCCAAATATTTTGATGGGATACCTAACCTATACTACCATTCTCATTGTTTGTCTCCTCCCCTCATCTGTGTCCTCCCTCCATCCTTCCCTCTTTCTTTTCCTTTCTTTCATCTGCTACCCCACCTATATACCATTTTCTACTTGATAGTTCTGTGCTGCTCTCTCCTTTTCAATTTGCCAGTGCTAGTCATAGCTAACATGTAAATGGCCATTGTATGTCAACGTGTCTAGTCTCTGGGGTCCCTTAGTGAGGGACTCTTGAGATGGTCTGTCCTTTGACTTTGTGAAGGATTGGTCTCTGGGGACAGAATTTTCCTATATGGTAGACTTTGAAAGGAAGCTGTTATTAATTATCCCAATGTATTCTTGGCTGGGGAAATGTTATAACCATTTATTTAGTAGAAAAACAGACATAAATCTCCAGATAGGCACTCAGGATTAATCAGACAAGTGGAATTTGAAGCCTTCTTCCCCATGTTTAGTCTTTGTTGCTGCGGGAGGCTGGGCAGCAGTGGTGGAGAGAGCATCACCTTCTGAGGGAAGCAGACACTGGTTTGAGTAATAACACCACTTGTGAACTATGTGGCAGGGAGCTGTTAACCTTAAATTCTTGGGACAGTTTGATGTTTGGAAATGAAGCAATCAAGAGAGATATGACCTAGCCTCAAAGGAGTTCTCATTCTGGAATAAATGGAGATGTTTCAAGTCCCCCTAGTAAGGTCAAAATTCTATTTGGGGCTCCAATTAACCAGAAAATATGTGGGCATTTGAATGGATTGACACCAGGAATATGTTCTCATTCTATTTCCCACTTTATTCTTTAGTAACTAGAGGAATACAAGGTAACTGCTTGGATAGTTAGTCAAGGGATGGTGTTCTAGACAGGCTTCAGAAATCTGTTCTAGACACAATCCTGTTGCTGTGATAAAATAGAATTCAAAAGCCACTTAGACGAGAAAGGAGTTCATTTTAGCTCATAATTATAAATTTATCATTATTAGGAATTCAAGGCAACAACTTAAAACAGCTTCTTCATATCCACAGTCTAAGAAGTTAATGAATTAATGTTCACTCACCTGATGGAGTATGTTCTATTTGATTTCTTCAGTCAGACACAGCTCAAGAGCCCCTGTGGAAGGAAGCCCACTTACAATAGAATGGGTGTTCCCATATCAATTCACTTAAATAAGACATTTTCCCAAAGACATGCCACAGACCAACCAAATGTAGACTTTTCCTCATGGGGACTCTCTCTTCAGGTGATTCACTAAAGATGAATAGAACTAAAAGTTCAAAAATCCTTCCCTGTTGGAGTCTAAGAATACCATTCATCTGTGTTTTCAATGCATGGACACCTTGATATCTTTAATATCTGTCAAGATTTATAGATTGGTGATACAGCCCTGTCACCCCTGCTAGACACAGAGTCTGAGGCAATATCACAAAGTCAAAGACTACCTGGACTACTGCCTTAGAGTTTTCTTGCTGTGAAGAGGGAGGCACGATGACCATGATAACTCTTACAAGGGAAAACATTTCATTGGGCTAGCTTAGAGCTCAAAGGGTTAGTCCAGTATTGTTATGGCGGTGTGCAGGCAGATAGTGCTGAGAGCTCTACATCTGGATCCGCAGGCATCAGGAAGAGATAGAAACACACTAGGTCTAGCTTGAGCTTCTAAGACCTCGAAGCCTACCCCCTAGTGACACACCTCCTCCCACAAGGCCACATCTCCTAATAGTGCCACTCCCTACAGGCCTATGGGGGCCATTTTTATTAAAAACACTACAGCTACAAAATAAGTTCCAGGCGAGTCTGTGCAACTTAGCAAGACTCTGACTTAAAATAAGAGGATGAGAGCCATAGCATGGTTTAGAGTGGTTTCCTAATGTAGAAGAGGCCCTAGGTTCCATCTCCAGCACCATGGAAACAATTACTGCTTAGTGGAAAAGGGTGGCCATGGACTTTTGTCTTCCTTTTTTTAATGGAGGAATGACTTTTTCCTGAAATGTGATATTAGTGTCATCCTTTGCCCTGTGGGTATAGTTGAACATTTATCAATTCGAGCCATGTGTTAGACTCAGGTCATCTTAGCTCTTAGATGTAAAAAGCCTCTTTGCAAAGGGCACACAGCAGAACTTGGTGGCAGCAGCCTGGCTCTTGGAACAGTACATGGAGTTTAGACCTAGGTAGACCTGGGCCAATGGCTCTGGTATGATGTCATATATTTGGATATCATTCACAGGCTTTTTACGAGCAAGTCTCTACACCATTCAAAATGGCTTTCTATGAGAAATGAAATAAGATGTTGATGTGTTAACCACACACAAATGATTATTTATTCCCCTCTCCCTTCCTTTCTATATTAGGTGGGGTTCCTCAGAAGAACAGAACCTATAGAATGGTTGGTTAGTTCAACAATAGTGGTCTTTCCACTAGAGAGTCCATGAACCTGGTAGTTATGCAGACAGAGAGCCTAGATGCCTCTGCAGCCCTAGACTAGCACTGAAGGCTCAGAGGATTTCAAGAATTGCTTGTCTTCAATCTCCATTTGGAACCCAAAGAAGCCGGGCTCTCATATCAGCAAAAGGATGCTGCAAGAGCAGAGTCAGCAGCGGCATAGATGAACTTGCCAATAAGAATGAATTCCAGTCGGCAAAAACAAATGTTCTTTCTTGAACCTCCCTTTGTCTGGCTGCCACTGGAAGGCATTGTCCATGCTTTGGGAAAGTCTTCCCAGTGCAGATAACCTACTCAAGAAAATCCCTTTGCAGGTGTGCCTAGTCGCCTAGGTTCAACTATGGCCAAGTTGAGAGCCAAGATTAAACATGATGACCTAGGGTTACCATGGCTGTGATGAAACACCATGGCCAAAGCGACTTGGGGAGGAAAGGACTTAATGGGCTTATACTTCCATATCTGTTCATCCTCATAGCAAGTCAGCACAGACATTCAAGCAGGACAGGAACCTAGAAATAGACGCTTGATGCAAAGGCCATGGAGGGGTGCTACTTAGTCACTTGCTCCCCATGGCTTGCTCAGCTTGATTTCTTATAGAACCCAGAGCCACCAGCCCAGGGTTGTCCCCATCCACACTGGGCTGTGCCCTTCCACGTCAGTCACTAATCAAGAAAATGCCCTACAGGCTTGCCTGAAGCCAGATCTTATGGAGATATTTTGTCATTTGAAGTTCCCTCCACTGATGACATAGCTTGTGTTAAGTAGACATAAAACTAGCCAGCACAATGACCTCCTTATGCGGTTCTGTCCCTGACTCATTAACAGGGAAGGAAGAGTCCGTAGAAGTTGGCAGAGACCTGCTCCTGCATTCTGTATTGGAGATGTTCCAGCGATCCTTGCAGTTAATCTTTACTTTTTGCTTCTTGGTGGACAGTAGACAGAGAGAAGTATATACAGGAATGGACCAGGGCAAGGCATAGTCTGAAGGACTTACTGCCAATGGTCCACATCCTCAAAATACCCCACCTTATACTCCTCGCCACCTCCCAATATTGTTATGAGATTTTGGCCATCAAAGGATTAATGCATTAATTAGGTCTAAGTCCTCCTGGTGTATGACTATAAAAATGTCTGAAATGGACACAGTCAGAGACTTGGGTGTTTCATTGTCTAATCAAGTGGACGATGAAATTAGTCATGACTACCAGAGAAGGACTAAAGTTAGAGGGGTAATCTTGTGAAAACAATACTATATATCTAGTTTTCTTTGTGGGTTCAGGTACAATGTGTCAGTCAAAGTCTTTGGTCTCAGAACTTGGTGGGGAGAACTTATACTGAACAATATAAATTCTTGGAGTTATCACCATATGATGCATGTGTATTTCTTAATTCCCTGATTCAGTTAAAACTCGATATAAAATTACTATCATGAGCACTCAAGTGTCAGTGCAGTTGTGGATCAAGAGGTGCAGGATGCCTTAAATAGTTCTCAAAGGGAAATATAGAATAATTTGAGATATTTATCTTGGCCTAGCTAGGGGGAGGCTGAGAAATGCTGTGAGAATCACCAGTCCTTGCTTTAGAATCTGAGCTTGTATAGCCTTTGTGTCACTGAAACCTACTATTCGTGAAATAGAAGAATCAAATAGAATCAAAGGACTCATGACTCTGCCATCATCTCAGCACCCCATCCCTGATGGTCAGGGCTGTGTCAGTCCAAGCTTCTGGTTCACAGGATGGTATCCAAACTGTATTATCATTCTCCTACATCCCTTACCCTGCTCTCCATCACTTTTCATCCCCGTGATTTCTCATGGTGGTGTGACAAAGCAGTTATCTTAGACACGATTTGCTATTTATGTGGTGACTTGAACACCTTACTCTTGGAACAGGGAACAATGACACAGACCTGAGATCACAGAAATGAAGTGGCTGGGGCAGAAGGACAGTGAGTTATGGGAGTTGTAGCATGGGCTACAAAAGAACCTGTTTCAAAGAAAACAAAACAAAACAAAAATAAAAACAAAGAATAACAAAAAGCAAACCAAAACAAACAACAGCTGGATTTACAGAGGACCAGGGAAATAAATAGTATAGTGGGAAAAGGCCCAAAGGATGTACTCATAAGGCATGAGGCTCACAAAGTCACATCTTTAGCTGTCTGGACCCTTCCTGCTTTCCATCATCTCTCATGTCTCTTCTTTGTGCTCTTAGCTCCACCCACTAGAACCTTCCCAGTGGGTTCTTTCTAGGTGCTAGGACTCTGCCCTGTGCTAACTTCTTCATCTGGCTGCCTGCTTCTTCCAGATTATCCCCAACTCCCCCCAATTTGTCCTTGATGATTTTCTCAGTACATATTTGGTTAAAAAAGTTTTCTGGAGCTTTCCATATGGGATGAACATTCCTCCTCCAGGCTCCATTAACACACTGTTTCTACCACTGTGAAAAATTGATTCAACACACTTGAAGGAAATTGGTTATTTTTCTTTGTAAATTCCATGAATGGGACTCTGTCCTCAGAAGCACACTCTGGGAATTTCTTATTGGATAAGACACTAGAAAATATCATGCTATGCATGTAGCTCCAGAGTTTAGAATTCATAGCTGCATGAACTTAGGTATGTTACTCAGCATCTCTAGATCGGTTTTTTGCTTTGGAAACAGGGATGGTGACAACTTATCTGAGAGCTATACAGACTAAGAAGGGATCAATGATGTCGGAAATAGCCACTTTTCACAAATATTAAAGACCTGTTCACATGAAGTGAATAGCAACTATCTACTCACTTCAGTCTATCTTATGATCTACAAGGAGACAAAATAAGATCCTTAAAGGTGTGAAACTTAAATGAGTTTCCACTTACTGTACCTTGTATCTCACAGCCACCTTGTACGATACCGGTTACTGCCCATAGTCTATGCATGGGGAGCATTGTAGTACTGTGAGCTAATCCAAGGGCTACCAACACTGCAGACTAAGAATTTGAATCTGTTCGACTAGTTGACTCTTTTACAATCAAGTCATTGTACCTCCTCCTAAGAGCTTTTACCTTTGCTAGTAAACACACACACACACACACACACACACACACACACATACACATACTATATCTATATCTACATCTATATATATATACATATATATATATGTGTGTGTGTATATCAAAAATGACAGGATAGCCCTAGCTAGCCCTGTAGACATTTACACATTGACTGAACAAATTGGAACTTTGTCTTGCTCGTGTTGTACAGGTCAACAGCCAGGAACCTTGGGTGTAGGAGGCATGTTAAGAGTTGGGAGTAGAAGGAATACAGGCTTCCACTTCGTGCTTCGTGTCCTAACTGGTTGCACTGGAGAAGTTATTGGCCTCCCAGGCTTCATCATCCGCATCTGTGAAATGAGGATGTGAAATCCTATCTCATTCATATGTTGCACATAGAGAGCATTCAACACCACCAGTGAAAGACAATTCTCTTGAATGTGTCTATGTGCTTTGCTTTCTGCCTGCAAAGGACAGAAACTCTGGGGTCCCTGTATTCCACCCACCCAGCCCTTTCCACTCCCCTTTGGCAGATGAAATGGGAGCTTCTGGAGTTCACAATGACAGCCTTAGCATGGTGACAGATGATGCTTTGCTTGGATAACACTCCCTTACAGTTTCTTTCCTATATGCCCTCCCCACCATCTTTTCTCCAGTTATGGAGTAGAAACATTTGGAGTTTCTGTGTGGTAGAGTGGAACCCCTGTGAGAGAAAGGACGCTGAGCGCATTTGGCTTCTCTGGGCTCCTACATCTCTTCATTCTTCTTGCAGATATTGGGTATTTAACGGAGCAAAGGACCTTCTACATGCCAAAAGCTTGGCTAAGAATTTTGTGTGTCTCCTTTATCCGCAGCCTCCAAAAGTATTCGTCAAAGTTTTGTACGTGGACAGCCACTCAATAATTTGGGGAAGCAAACTAGCACAGTTGTATCATGTGGTAAGTCAGAGAGGCTAAGAGACAAGGTGAAGGTACAAGGAACTGTGGAGAAATGTTCCCTGGATCTGTGTACATTCTTAACCATGATCAAAGATGAATACCCAGTGTCTTGGAACGACATGGACCAAGCAGGATGTGAGGGTGGCAGGAACCATTCTCCAAATGTGAGTTTTGAAATGCACCTCATTTTTTGGCTCCTGAAAATGTCCTCTGCATGGTCTCACTTGCTGCCAGGTACATATCAGACTTCTGTAGACCCGGACCCTATGCTTCTTGGAACAAGCAAACCCAGACTGTCTTCTTACCATTAACGCACAAGTTGGATGTAAGCGATGAACTACGCTCTGCACACGCTAGGTGCTACTAGGACGAATGAACATGGAAGGAACTGTGTGGGAGGGCCTCAGAGAAGAGGTGAAGAAACTCATTTATGCACAGGCCTTGAAGGACAAAGGTGTTACCATATGGAGAAGCCATCTGTGGGGCAAGGACCGAAAGGCTGTGAAGCTAGAAAGATTTGACTCTGAGGAAGTGAAAGGAAGCCATCTGTCTGAGTGCTGTGCATAAAGGAAGGATACGGATGAATGTGATGCTGCTGTTTTGAGACCCCGCCTCCCTCTGTAGCTTCACCTTACCTGGAACTCACTATGTAGCTCACACTGTCCTACAGCTGTGATTGTCCCTGCTTTGGTTTCCCAAGGGCCAAGACTCCACCTGTGTTGCGTCTGGCTTTAATTCCTGTTTTACTACAGTAGTCGCATGATAATTTTGTCACGGGCTCCATGCTGTATCATTTGGATTTTTATCCCTGAACACCCTCAACACACAGAGGTCTAGAATAGACTCTTAGTCCAATATGATTGGAGCTACAAAAAGAAGAGGAGAGGTCATAAGGATGAATTGGGGTGAAGAGACCATGTGAAGACACAAGCAGACGGGAGCTGGGTTATGATGGAGGAGGCAAAAAGCTGGGATGGTTCTGTCAACATCTTATTTTAGGTTTCTAACCTTCAGGATGGTAAGAGTCTCCTACTCTTTTGTAAGGTGTTAGGGCACGTCCCCGGAAGCAACTCTGATAATTCAACTCTCTCCATTTGTGATATACATCAAATGCTGGTCACGATCTAGTCGCTCTGCAGGTTTTTGTGTTAGCTTTTTTGTTGCTCTGACAGGTCCCGGAGGGGGAAAAAAAAAAAACAAGACCAAAGCTTCACTTTGCCTCATGAATACAGAGGTCTCTGTGTATATCTGTTTGGTCAATTGCTGGGAGCCTATGGTAAGGTAAAGGTGTGTGACAGAGGCTGTTTGATTTACCTCACGGCCTCTAGAAAGCAGGGCTGGGGGATAAGGAGGATGAAGGGATGAGACAAGATATATCCTTTGATGTCATGTCACTAAGTGAGGAACTCTCTTTAACTACATCCTATAGCCTAATGACACTACTGAAATAGGACTCCTCCATCAGTGGATTCCGCCACTGAATCATTGAGGCAGAGTTCTTGTGATTCGGGCCCGCTCAGAACACCACTTGTGAATGCTGCTGAATTGGGAATGAAGCCTTCATTCACCATGTGAGCTTTTGAAGGAGAGCTAGTCCTTATACCTAACCCACAATAGGCCTGGTGGTGATTTTTCTTCAAAGTGGAATGATCACAAAGCATGTCTCCTGAAGGAACAAAAGGAGGAATCTATGAGATCGCCTGACAGGGCTAAGTATCCCTACTACCCAGGCTTGCCAGTACCACATCTCCCTTCATTGCAGAGAAACAACTGACCTCGATCAGTCCAGGGTCCCAAGGGAAAATGGATTCCCTAAGACTCCATTCATCCTCTCTGTGGGGAGATTTAGATTACTCCAGCATGGAATTCAGATAATTAAGGGGGGAAAAACCCAGTTTCCTTTGCCCCTACATACTTCATTGCTTGAACAAGTGTTCCTCGTTAACTAAACAAGGGCATTTCCCCCCCTTTTTCCTCTGAGTGGCAATTGCCTCTTCTTACTAACACAAAATTCTCTGCCTAAGGAAGGGAAAGGGGATGTGTTTTGAGACTAGGCATGGATTCTCTGGTGTCAGGTGACCAACTGTGATGTACATGGATTCAGAACCACTTGGACCCCAGTTCTGTGGCATGCAGAGTGTGTTGCTTTCCCGAGAGCATGGATTCCTCAGTCACAGAGCTGCTGTCAGCTTTCAGTAAGGTGGGTAAGGTTCTCAGAAGACTCCACTGTTCTGAAGCCAAATAGTACCCCCTCAAGTTTAGTGCCTCCTATGGGTTAGTTGCTTCTCCTCTGAGGACAAGTTGACTCGGGCTCATGGGGTTTTAAGGGTGTATCCATCATGGTGGGAAATGCCTGGTAGTTGGAACTGCTTTGTCCCTGGTGGTGGGAGCTTCTTCATACCTTGGACAACTGGAAAGCAGAGAGAATGGGGCTAGGCTCTAACCCTCAAAGGCCTCTTCTGAGTGACTCGTGCTACCAGCTAGACCCCACCAACTGCAAAAACAGGGCGCCAGCTGGGGACCAAGTGTTCAAACCAATAAACCAGTAGGGAAACATTTAAAACTAAGCCACATCCTGAAGGTTGATGGTGTGCATGCTGGTGACATCGGCTTGATAGCTGTTCAAGAGAGTTCCCAGGTAGCAAAGCCCCCGCCCAAAACACCAAGTGTCTGATCAAGCTTAGCACACCATATGGGGCATCTAGACCATGTGTGAATGCCAGAAGACAGAGAGGAAGATATTTTGTGTCTCTCATTTCATCCCAGACTTACACAAGAAGCCTCCTGTGCTGGGGGATGAGGTTTGACTCAGCTTACAAGCTAAAAGTTGTCTCCTAAGGCTGTGCAAATGTCAGAAGAGCAGCTTCATGGCTCTTGGCACAGGAAGTTAACATGAGCTCATGTTGTATCTGCTCCCCTTGCCTTGTCACTCAGGATGATAAGAAGTGGTGAGTCTGTCATGGATAAGGAATACAGGCTTAAGAGATGGGACACATTTACAGTGAGCAGTAGGCATGCCTACCCAATGCTCCAGAGAGAAAGACCACACTTTCTTTTTTCTATATCACATTATTTGCATATTTACTACCTTGGATTTAACGCTCATTACCATCACAATTATCTGTGTGGTAGAGGGTGTGTGTATGTGCGGAGGTCAGAGGACACCTGTGGGAGTCAGTGTTCTTCCTTTGCCATGTATGTCTCCAGGATAGAACTGAGATTGACAGGCCTTACCAAACCATCTTGTCAGCTCTCATTAACATGTGTCAGATAGATAGATAGGTAGATAGATAGATAGATAGATAGATAGATAGATAGATAGATAGCAATAGATACATGATAGATAGATAGTAGATAACAGATAGATAGATGATAGATAATAGATAGATGATAGATAGATAGATAATAGATAGATAGATAGATAGATAGATAATAGATAGATAGATGATAGATAGATAGACAATAGATAGGTAGATAGATAGATAGATAGATAGATAGATAGATAGATAGATAGATAGATCTAGCATGATATTTCAGTACATTCATTTAGAGTGGGTAAAATTCAAGGTTTTTTTTTTTACCCATTTCTATTCCCCACTATATTCAGCTCAACATTTCTTAATATTAATTGATTGGTTGATTGGTTGATTGTGATAGGCTCTTGATATGTAGCCCTCTCACTATGTAGGCCAGATTGGCTTCGAATTCACAGGAATCCGTCTCCCTCTCTTCCTGAGCACTGGGATTGAAGGAATACACTACTGGGCCTGGCCAGATCAACATTTCCAAACTTTCACACATAAAAGACAATGTACAGTAACGGTGTTTCTGTAGGTGGCAAATTTCACTAAACATAATTTCCTCCAGTTCCATCCACCTTGTTAACAATGACAAGATTCCATGTTTTTTAAATCACTGAACAGAATCCCATTGTATGTACATCCTACTGTTTTTTTTTTAAATCAGTTCACACAGTGATAAACACCTATATCTTGATGCATTATGTATCACAAATGGCACCTCATCGACATCGGCACGCAGATCCCCTTGGTAAGCAGGTTACTCTTAGTCTGACTGTATACTCAGAGGTTGGGCACTGCATCGAGTGGTAGGTCTGTTTTGAGTTGGTTTTTATTTTTGCTTGTTGAGAGTCCTGCCCACTATTATTCCCAGTGGCTGTGCTAATTTACACTGCCACCAACAGTGTCGTGACAGTCCTTTTGGGAAGGTGCTGTGTCTACCTTCTCGGTCTGTTTGTAATACATGCTCGCAAACGGACCCCAGCACAAAAGAAACCCATGCCTGTGCTCTCCAGATGCACAGAAATGTGTAAGATCCTTGGAAAGCTGTCTCAACAAAGCTACCAATGTCTGTTTCTTGTTAAAATTAAAGCAGCAGTTGTTGGTTAGAAGACATTCTGTGTTGCTTTTTTCTCTTCTCCCTTTTCTCAGTTCTCTTCTGCTTTTAATTCGGAAGCAAGGGTCTGGTAGACAGGCCCAGCCTTGGAACTTGGTCTAGCTCACATGTCTGGTATCATAGCCTTGGCCTACTTGGAATTTGTGTAGAAACACTGAGCAAATGGCTTCCTATCCCCAAGCATAAACTTTCTTATTCATAAAACAGGGATACGACTGCTTACAGCATGAGGGGACGATGAGTTTGGTGTGTGTATCTATTATGTTTCTCCCCGCTGTGGCCAAGTATCTAATGAGACACAACTTAAGGCAGAGGAGGGTTATGATAATTCAAGTTTCAGAGAATATAGTAGGGATGGCATGGTCAAGGGTGGCACCATCCATGACAGCAAAAGCTTGTGGCAGGACTTGTTCACACACTGAAGGACAGACAGAAAGCTTGGGATTGACATAATAGTCCCAGCTATAACTCAAAGCTCACTCCCAGTGGTCTACTTCTGCTAGATCTCACCTCCAAGGGTGCAATGACCTCCACAAAGAATGCCACCATGTACAGACAAGCATTCCAACGTGAGTCTATGGGATACATTGACATTCAAATCATGACAGTATACAACTGGTTTCAAGACTGGTGTCTGTGCTTATAACTGCCACGTGATTGGTGTTCTTGCCTGGGTTGGTCAAGAGAAGAAAATACATTTTTGAGTCCACATCTCTGCAGAGATCCTGTCAGGGTTAAAGCAAGTGGCAGGTTTTGAGCAACGTCACCCAGTCAGGACCTTGCTCTCCCAAGCTTTGCCTCCAGTTTTCCCTAAGAAAGACAGTTTCCTGGTAGCCTAGTGGGCTGCCCAGGAGCAAGCCTATTCCCCCTGAGCTGGAGGAAGGCTATCTCTTTGACTTGGCTATAGACTTTGTGCCTTATGGCCTGTGTATATCCCTTTCTGCTTCCCTTCATTAATCCACTATGCGACGCCTTCCACTCTCCTCCTTCCTCCTCCCTGGTTCACTTTTCTGCATCATCTTTACTTTCCAGGGTCTATGCATCAGGTTTTCTTCCATAGTTGCTGCCTTTTGGGTACGGGAAGCCATCCCTCATAGCCAGCACCTTCTCTACCATCTTCCCCAGCACATCTTGTCTTCATCTCACTGGGCCTTGTCCAGCTTTGAAGAAGGAGAGACTTACTCGTTCAGGCTTCACATTCAGAACACGGCAAGCTGAATCCTTCCCCCTGCCCCCCCCTCTTTGTTTATTCCTATGGCTTTAAAGTTCTCAGAGAGGGAGAGCTTTATTAACCTTGGCTCCAGGAAGGGTCCAAAGTCAAAAGGAGCTGGAAGGCTGTAAGCCAGGGGTCGAATTCCACCTGCTGTGATGAGTGACCCACCCCTCGTGCATAACATCTGTCTCCTTAGACCCCATATTCATATCCAGATCAATGGCTGTGCTTTGGAAAAAATGATGTAGCTCCTTGGGTTGCACTCCCTATGCTCATATTTGGCTATTATATGGTGTTGTATTTCTTTTATGATGACTTTTGAGGACTGGTAGTGATGGAGACAGAACATACTATTTCACCCAAACAAAACTAAGTATCATTTATCTTGACTGTGTATCTGTCCATCCACCTATCCATTGTCTATTCATTTATCTCTCTATCCATTTATCATTTCTTTGTCCTGTCTGTCAGCCTATTTTATGTTGCAACAAAATATTTGAGGCTTTGTACTTTATAAAGAAAAGAGACTCCTACAGTTTACAGTTCTGTAACTCAAGGAACAGGATACCAAGGCTCAGGAAATAAATACACCGATGCCATGCCTGATGACTTGAGTTTAATCCTTGGGATCCGCATAGTATAAAGAGAGAACCTTCTCCTTCACATTGGCCTCTCACCTCTACCTGCATGTTCTGACACACTGCACACACACACAAAGATAGAGAGACAGAGACAGAGACAAAAATAGAGACAGAGAGATATGAAGAGAAACAGAGAGACAGACAGATGACAGACAGACAGAGATAAAGAGAGAAAGAGTAAAATAACATTTAAAAACACTATAATGCCAGAGTTCTGGACGGGGTTCCCTGAATGTGATCTTATATGGAAGAGAAATGGAAAGAAAGCTAGCAGCATGCAGAAGTGTATGGGGTAACACTCAGCAGCATGCAGAAGCAAGAGTAGCTTTTAAACATTTTAAAACAACCTACCTTACCAAGACTAATTTACTCTGTCATCTAATCCCTTCCCATGAAACCCAACCTCTGATGGTCCTACTACCAAAACTACCATACTGGAGGCCCAACTTACAGTGCAAGATCTACTCAAGTCTCATCTAAACCATAGCACCTCTCTCTCTCTCTCTCTCTCTCTCTCTCTCTCTCTCTCTCTCTCTCTCTCTCTCTGAGTGTGAAGGTTAGAGGTCATACTGGGAGACATCCTGAGGCTCTGAAAGCTGTCACATGACTCCGTGTGCCCATTCTTTGTTATCAACTGACCGAACAAATACCTAATTTTCTTTACCCAATGATACGGAAGCGACAAGCTTTGGTCATTCTTTGAAACATTTCTAGAACTTTCCCATTAAAGTTGCTGAAGGATGTTTGTTTAGGTTGGCCAGTTCACATCATCCCATTCTAAGGACAGTTCCACCAAGAGGTGAAATGATGGATGATAAAGAAAGAGAAATACTTTTGAATTAATGTCTTACACTGTAGCCCCGGCTGACCTTGAACTTGTAGCAATCCTTCTGTCTCAGCTTTTCTAGTGCTAGGCTTTGGATGTGAGTTACCACATCTGGCATAAAGGAGAATTGGTTATGGTCAATCTTCATTCCAACCTACATCTTTTTTAATGTGTGTGTGTGTGTGTGTGTGTGTGTGTTTGTGTGTGTGTGTGTGCGTGTGCACACATACACACATGTCTACAGATAGTCACAGAGTCCAGAAGAGTACATTAGGTTCCCTGGAGCTACAGTTACTGATGATTGTAAACTGCTCAGTATGGATGCTTGGAACTCCTTGGGAAAGCATCAGGTGATCTTGATCTCTGAGCCTGCTTTCCAATTTCATCCCGGTGCTTATCTGCAGAGAGAGAGAGAGAGAGAGAGAGAGAGAGAGAGAGAGAGAGAGAGAGAGAGAGAGAGAGAGAGAGAGAGAGAGAGAGAGAGATTGTCTTCCCTCTTCTTTAGTCTCGAGTTCTTGTTTTGATTCTCCATTCTGTTTACCGTACCCTTTTAAAAACTGTATCTCCCGTCAAAAGAGACACGGTTATTAGTGCTTGCGCTGAGGGTAAGTGTGAATTACTGATTCTGCAACTGTGGGCATCTTTATTTTAGCAGTCGCTGAGGATTGGATGGCTTCATTTCCAGGAGTTGCATGAGAGGGCACAGTGGGTCTTCAACCCACTAGGAATGAAAGACCTTTGCTGGCTCCCTAAGTCCACTTTCTTTTGCCCTTTGAGGCCAAGTTTTCCCATTTTCAGAACACACCAACACTATTGATTTGAGAAAGCTTTGAAGAAGAACAGAATGAGAGAAACATACGACAGTATCAAAAGCAGAGAGTAAGCTTCTTGCCCCAAATGGTGACACCTATATTATTGTGTTGGGACAGAAATCATCATCAACTAAGACTCTCAAAAACAGTGTATTTTATTTAAAGCCTTGGGAGGATATGTCTTTTGAGAACTGGTCAGTCTGTCTGTCTATCTATCTATCTATCTATCTATCTATCTATCTATCTATCTTGTGTTTGGCTAGTGTGTGTGCATACCATGCTATGCATGTGGACGTCAGGACAGTTTAAGAGATCAATTCTCTTTCTGCCATTTTAGGTTCTGGGTGTGTGACTCCGATCATCCACCTTTACCCACAAACCTATGTCACCAGCTCCGGAATATATATGTCTTCACCAAAGTAAAATACTGAAGTACTATGCAAAATAAGATTCTGTGCAAGTAGTGATTTATTGGCCACAGAGACCTTGCCATACAGTGGTTCATCTGAGAACACTGGCGATGTGGCCTGAAGGACAGTCTAGACTAGACGGACTACCCTTTTAAAAGTGTGCCTTCTGCATGTGAAGACAATGCCCAACACCACCCGCTGTCATGTTAGAGCTTAAGTTCTTTCGAAAACAGATGTATCCAATTCAGACTGGGGTTCAAAGACTATGCCAACTCTTCTGAAGAGTCAGGGGACCAGGTTTTTAATTCCTGGGTGGGCGTGTCGGAGCTTCTCACAAACTGTGAGATGCCTGAAGACGACGGACATGCTTGCTGTGGGGCACGCAGTCCTAAGTTCAGGTTGCGTTTCTAGGAGATGAAAGGACCTATCAAGGTGGGAGGATGAGCTCAGGAGAACCCAGGAAGGGCCTCCTTGCTCCTGGGAGCTTCGTTGGCTCACACATACTACAGACGATACTGAGAAACTGTCATACTAACTGTATCCTGGGGAGATGGTGATGAAGAAGGTGTGGTCAGCCATGAAATGGCTCAGGTTTTAATGAAAGAGTCCCATTTCCAACTATCAATAGCATGGACTATTCAAGCAGTGAATGGCTACAGAAGCACTGGGGGGCAGGCAGTTGCTCTGTTGCTGATATTACCGTCCTTGCCCATTGAACTCTAACCTACTCTTTATAAAAATTTCAAGAGCCACAGAGAGGGGTAGAGGGTGAGGATAGACACATAGGCACTGTGACACACACACACACACACACACACAGACACACGATAGGAGCTAAAAAATGAAGTTACAGTTGTGTTGACAAAATAGTTTAGAGGGTAAAGGCATTTGTTGTTGAACCTAAAATCCTGAGTTAAATCTCCAGGACTTACATGGGGAGAACAAATTTCTGTAGTCTGTCCTCTGACCTCCACACTTGTGCTATGGTCCACTTGGTACACACAAATCATAGGTAAATGATAGATCAATGGATAGATTAATTGATAGATAATATATAATAATAGATAATATATAAATAAGTAGATAGAAGATGGTAGATAGATAGTAGCGATAAATGGAGAGGTAGTTGGTAGCCATATGTAATAAAAGATCAGAGTTTTTATGTGTGTTTAGGAAGGTGTATGTGCACATGTATATAGAGGAAAACCTCAGGTGTCACCCTTAAGAAGGCTATCCACTTCCCATAAGACTCTCTCTTGTTGGCCTGAAGGTCATCAACCAGTCTCCACCGGTTGTCCAGAGAGCCCAAGGGATCTCCTAGTAGTGTGTGATAAGCACAGGCTACCATGGTTCCTGGAGATTGAACTCAGGCCCCCGTGCTTATAAAGCAAGCTTTTTCCTGACCAAACTCCATGGCCATTTCCACTGCTCATGCTCTTGTTTTTATTTTTAACCATAAAGTAAAACCCCACCTTTAGCTAGGCACAAAGGCCACACATTCCAGGTAGCTCTTTAGCTCTCTTTCCTCATACCATATAATCACATAAAAGAAAGTTTGGGTGCATCCTGTGCTGTGATTGCTCACATGTTTCATGCCAAGTGTGCTATTTTTTCTGCTTAACATACCCTCCTTGTCCTTTGAACATGAACGCATTGATTGGACTTACTGCATATAACTTCTCAGCTTCAAATAGATCCTTGAGAGCTAACAGTGGGTGTGGGAAGTCAACTTGGACAAGGTCCATGGTTTCTACGTCTGGACACCAACACCCTTGTGTAATCTACCACAGAGTGTGGGCATAGCCTGTGACCTGCTTCCTGCCAAAGGCTTATGGCAAAGGCGCGGAGATGCCATTCCCAGGATCATGCTATAAAGGACCTGGACGGCCATCTGGCAGCGTCTCTTTCCCACCTGCTGTGCTTTCAGTCGCCAAAAGACAATGAACTTAGGCTTCCTCTGACTCCAGGAACTCAACTCTGCCAACAACCACATGACACAGGGGAAATTTCAGATGCAATCCCAGCCTCTGTCTTCACTGCAGCCTTATGAGGGGCCCTGAAGCAAAAGGTCCAGTCCACCTGGACCCAGATTCCTGATCCATAGAGGCTCCCTGACAGTAAGCATGTGTGGTCATTTGTTATATAGCCGTTGAGAACTAATACGCATTATGAAGAGGGGAACCCCATTGTGGCTGAGGCAGGCTAAGGGCTTCCTGGAGCATAAGGCCTGGTCAATTTTGAAGTGTGCTCTTGTGCTATTGGCACAGACTTGCTGCAGACAATTCAGGCTTTGTGGAACATGGGAAAGAAATTTCTAGAAGGCAGCACCAAATCCAAATCTTTGTTCCAACCCTTACAGTCCTGAATAGAAATGTCGTATGGACTCTTCTGTGAGTCCCACTTACATTCCAGTGAGGATTTCAAAGAACAACTGCTGTCCACATTGGCCAACCGAAGACTTGGCAAGCCAGAGACAAGATGTTCGGGAGGATCATTAGAGTTTGTGAAGGAAAACCTCTGTTTTCCACTAAATGTGTTTTGAGGTCTGAAAAAAAAATGAAGATAAATGAAGCAGTCACTAGTGGCCTCTTCTTTCCGTTCTGTTTTGTGTCTGACACTTAGCCCAAGGGATCCATCACAAAGGGCTCCCCTCACTGTATCACATGCATCTGGCTTTAAAGGAAACCGTGGCCGAGTGGATACTAAATATTTTCTTCCTTAATGTACTTTGGAACTTCCAGAACATATTGAGATTATTTCTGCAAATCATGTTGAACTAATATTTTAACTTTCTAATTAAGATTTATATAGAGTATTTCAATCTGCCTCTAAGTAAGGCAGCAGGGTCTGAAGTTGTGTTTTATACACCCTGCAAATGCTTTGAGGATTCTTCCAGCTGTGTGTTCTGCTTCTGTCTGCTTCATGTGTTAGGATTCTGGGTAAAAATCGTATTTAAGAAGCATAAAATGAGGTAGCAGGAAAAGCTAATGATAAGGGTTAGGGGGATGGCTTCACGGGTCTCAGCACTTGCTGGGCAAGCATGAGGATTTGAGTTCAAATCCCCAGTAGCCGTGTGAAATGCTGGGACTGTGGGAAATAGATACATGGAAATGTCTGAGGCTTGCTTACTGGTCACCAGCCAAGCTCCAGGTTCTCTGAGAAACGCTGTCTCAAGAGAGTGGTAGAGCATCCGGCTGGAAAGATGGCTCCATGTTTAAGATCTCTACTGTTCTTGCAGAGGGCTTGAGTTCAGTTCCCAGAACTCATGTGGAGTGACTCACAAGGCCCTGTAACTCCAGCTCTAGGAGATGCAAGGCCTCTCTGACTTAAGTGGGCACTTGTACTGATGGGTAAATCCTCACACACTTAGGAATGGAGCTGGCAAGGCCCAGTGATCACCATGCGTGTTAAAGATGACTGCGTCAGGCACATCCTCTGTCAGATAACCCTTGAAAGCCCTGTTGCTTTCAGGAAAAGTCCAACATGGAAAATACACAAGCTGCCCTAGCTAAGACAGACAGGCTGAAAATCCTATGTCTAAAAAAAAAGAAAACCAGGAACACTGGTAAAACTGATCACGACTTCTACTTGCACTGAACGTCAACAGAACTTGAGTACCAACATGCATCTGTTTAATTTACATCTTGGTAGCTCAGATTTGTTATGGGGATGCTCTGGGCTATAAATTATTCATGGCGTTATAATGCTCCTGACCATTATGTAAAAGTAGTTTTGTGTTACACAGGTCGAGGGAAAACAGCCCTTGGTTGATTCACTTCTTCTGTCTGGGACACTTTCCCAGTTACCATGGATCATATCCATCCATTGCAACGCGTAAATATCCGCTTTCCTATATGGACAGTGTGACTGCTGTGGATTTCTAGGGAGGGATCCTACCACCCACACTGCACTTTCTCAACCCTCAAAGGGATAGGAGTGAATCAGAGAAGAGCTCTATGGAAATCCGTGCTGAGATAGCCTATAAATCACCCTTGTCTCCATCCCTTCGAACTGCGGTTGATTTATGACCCAGTCTCATGCCTCGTGGCCACGGCCACACCATTCTCATGATATGAAATCACATCCCTGCACCACCGGGGACCACTTAAAGATCATACATAGGGAAAAATAGAAACAAACCCCAATCAAAACAAGAGGATGTACATATGGGATGGGAATCCATTGTTGAACGATGTAGGTGTGGGGGTTGAGAAGCAAAGGGGGCAGGCATCTTTAAAGTTCACATTGAATCTCCTAATTTAATGAAGAAGGTGGGACAGTCAAATACTGACGCAAATGGGCGTTCATCCCCAGAGGCACAGGTGCTCCCATGAGCACATTCTCATTTGCTCCTTGCTGAGGGTTTCTAAGCAAAAGAATGGCCTTTCTGTCAAAGCTGAGTGAAGATTCCTCAGACATGGCAGAAAAGTGTGGTAAGGGAAGAGAAGGAGAAAAGAGCATGGCAAGAAAAGGAGATGCTAAAGGAAGTGAGCTGGCTAATGGTTCCTCCCCATTGTTATTAGAGCCAGACATCAGAGATCTGGGATGAACCTAGTTATCCCGCCCCAACTACCCACCAACATACCCTGAGGCATTCTTCTCTAGTGAGTCAATATGTAATCTCGCTGCAGTGGAATATCCTTTTTAAAAGTCTGTACACCCTTTATATCCCAGACATCTGCCGGAAGTAACTTTCTAAATCATTATAACAAACATAGTGATACGCACTAATGACATCATAAGAGCAGCTGATGAGACATAGAATTGTCCTTCTTTTGGACAATGGCTTTTGTCTCCCACCATGGTACATCCAGATGAAAACCTAGTAAAGCCATGGAGGGAATAGTGTTGGACAGAGAGTCTGTGGTGCTGACTTCCAGCAGCCTGCCTCTTCTAATTTTGGCTGATCTGCTTGGTATGGTATTAGGAGATAGTTCCTTGCTTGTGGGTCCTCTCCCTCTCCATGTTCTGCCACTTAATTAATTCCTTTTTCCCCAGTTACTTGTCATCGCTTTGGGCTCTGAGAACAATGTCTGCATGAGACAGATGCAAGGTCAGGTCCTGTGTTTGTCTCTTATTAAGTGCATGACTGTACAGTTTCTGGTCTCACCACCAGCCTGGGTCCCATTGTTACAGGAACTGAGGGCTCAAGCAACAGTCTTCAGATGCTATTTGCTGTCTGACTGACGGACACGAGAAAACAAAGGCTGAACACTCACATTCTTATTTTAAAAATTCACTCGTGTTCTTTCCTGACAGTGGCTTAGCACATCCTCGGACCGTATCTACTTTGGCAGACGTCCTAGCCTGAGAGGAGCTGTGAGGATTGGAATCCACAGGCAAGCCCGAGGGGCATGACTGGGAGATCATACACACCCAGAACTGGTGTTCCTCCCAGTCAGTGGTCCCACTCTGGAGCCTCAACAATTGCATGTGGCTCGCTTCTGAAGTAGCTCGGTTCACACCGGAACAGTTTGCAAGAGTGGTGGAATCCTGAGATGAAAAAAAAAAAAAAAAACCAAAAACAGGCTAAATTCCACTCAGTTCCTAGAAACCTAGAGCCACTGAGTAGGTAAATGTCGAGGAGAGCGGGTTGCATTTTGGTAGAATACTTGGTTTTCAGATCGAAGGTCCACTGACCGTTTCCGCTAGCGGGGTCGCCTGTGTACAACGCTCTGGGCACTCGCTACTTGCTGCAATGAGAGTAGATGTACCCACAATCCTTTAACATGAGCCGAAATGGCTCCATCTCACAAATTTTCTAATCAGATGAGATTGACTGTATGGCATTTAACCTATGGAGCAAGATGATGTTTCTAGTCATTGTAAATATATTCATAAGCTTTCCCGTGAGAAATGGACACACATCTTCCTATCTGTTATGTGTGCACTGCAAGTCAAAACCCCCGCCCAAGACAGCGTCTGCTTTCTCTCTTTGCCTGAGCCTTAGCTCCCCACGTTGAGTAGAAACAACCAGTGGGAGTCATCACTCAAGCATTATTATGGTTATCTTGTTCATCTGTCAGAAAATAAGAAAATATGCCTCCTGAAGACAGTGATGTAATAGTTTATAAGCTCTTTCAATAGTCTATATAAGCAGTAAGTGAGGGTCTGTGGAATGTAAGCATGGTGGGTCAGCATTGGTATCTATTCCCTTAAGATCCCCTGCACCCACTGAACTATGGCATGTTCAGGTTATCTACTCTACAACGACTTGAAAAATCATCAAACCCACAAGCATTCCTTCTGTCTAGGATGTCTACACCTTTTCCTCCTTCCCCGCCTTGCCTCAACCGCTCTTTTTCTTCTTCTCAGATCTGGTTTTTGTACCTGTACCCATCTCAGACTGGGTGCAAGGAGAAGATTTGCAAGTTCGTTGTAAACAGTTGGGCCAGGTAATCTCTCACCTCAGGCTCCCCCCCCCCCCCGGGCTGCCTCTATGGCCTACATTTCCTTGGCTTCCACCAAGATCTGCAAAGGAAACAATGGCTGTCGCTCTCAGCCAAGCTCAGTCTTTCTGAGACACAGCTGAACAATCAATTACTGAGTGAGTATATCTGAATTTCCCTGGCTGCCTTCCACAGGCCTGACTGAAGACATCAAAGGTGCTCCGCCCTCCTCTCAGGCTGTCTCATCCTCTTGCCATTCAACTGGAGTCTCTGAGGGAGCCTCTATCCCTGCCAGCCCCCAATGGCTTCCTCCAGACTTCCCACAAGGTCTCTGGAAAGAGAAGCAATTGTTCCCTTTTAAAACCTGATCTGCTGGAAGTGAAAGTGCTGATAACTTTTGTGGCTGAAGGCAAGGGAATGGGAGCTAGGAGTTAGGTTGTTACAAAATTGAAGTCTTCGTTTCGGTACAACAAGTGGGAAGGGTTAAAATGTCACACATTGGGGCTGGGAGGTAGCCTAGACAGATAAACATGAGGACCCTGAGTTTGGCCCTCAGCAAAAAGGCAAGGTGGTTCTATGCTCATAATCCCAATATGTATAGCCCCAATCCCCCGAGGCTCACTGCAGAGCTAGCACGGCTGACTTGGTGAGCCCAGATCACAGTGAGAGACTTTATACCAAAGAAATAAGGTGAATGTCTCCAAGGACAGCTCCTGAGGTTGACCTCTGGCCTCTAGCTGCTTGTGCGCCTGCACACACATGAACACCGATGGCATACTGCACCCTTCCCCCTTACTCTGTAGCAAACACACTCAACTATGAGGACCTCCTACGAGGACCCTCAAGTATCCCCCAGGAACCAGGAACCCCAAGCCCCTTCAGCCACAACCGGCATCAGTGCCGGTTAGATTGAAGATTTTTCTGGTAAGAAAACTCAGGCTATCCTCCACAGAGGCAGTGTGGTAGCTCTGACAGCAAGCTGGGAAATAGCTTAAGAAGTTGAAAAATTCTTGTCTGTGAAGATGTCTAGTTCTCTGGAGAGCTGGTTAGATATTTATGTCCTTTTGGAAACCTGACGGCACAGCCCGAATGCCTGATATGAAGATGGTTGGCAGGCAGATGAGACGATTGGTGCTAGTAGTTTGTTTCCCAACACTGTGTCTGTAGCAGATCGAATCTCAGGGCTCAGAGAAAGAAATGAAGGCTCGCTGTGTAATAAGGGAGCGAAATTAGAAAGTTCCCGGCTATAAAATAAGAAATACAGTAGGACCTAGAGTGTCTATAGTAGAGAAAAAATTAACAAATATTGTGTGTGTGTGTGTGTGTGTGTGTGTGTGTGTGTTTCTATCTGGTCAAATAAAGAGAAGATTGGATGGGGAATTCATCACACTAGCTCACTGTGGCAGACATTGGTAATCGATCTACTTACAGATGTCCTTTAGATCTAGCAGTATAGCAGTGCCCCTGAGGTCAGAGGTTCTGCTTTTCCATCCTGTTCTGGCCAATGGGGTGTGAGCTGAGGCCACGTGTACTTTCCAAGTCACGTGTGGTATAGGAAACACTCTATGGACTGAGAAGCCAACTTAAATCTCATAGAGGGGGATATTACCTTGTGAGTGGTTTTGGCTAGATCTGTGTGTCTTCTTCAAGCCTGAATGACCAGTGCAGTGGTGTTGGGAGGTGGGGGCCTTTGAGAGATGAGTCGATCAGGACGGTTTGAATTCCCGTGAGTGGACGTAGTGGAAACCCCAACAAAGATGGTCTAAGCACCAGAACACAGGTCCTCACCAGACACTGAATTTGTTATGCATCATGAGTTTTTTTTATTATTTTATTAATGAATACATCCCTACAAATGCTCTTAGGATTTCTCTACACCACAGAGAAGAATATTTCAAGCACCCTGGGTGTCTTTGTTTATATGATTTCTTAGGCAGGTCTGGGGCAGTTCTCAGACTAGGGTTAATTATCCCCTACCATGGAGGCAAGGGTACCCTGGATGAGCTACCAGATACCCTATGAAGTATGAGTTATACCTGGGAGGCAGGGGGAAGCTTTCTCTGGCCCAGTGTGAATAATGGATAGCATTCTTTTCGATCCTTTCTCACTCTTATCTGGGATAGCTTCCTTACATGCATGTGTGCATGACTAAGTCCACTAGGTAGGACCATGTGCTGATCTTTTTTTTTTTTTTTTTTTTTTTAGCTGGGGACCGAACCCAGGGCCTTGCGCTTCCTAGGCAAGCGCTCTACCACTGAGCTAAATATCCAACCCCCATGTGCTGATCTTTGAAGCTCCCGCTATACCCAGCTCTCTCCTCTCTGGCATTCTGCCCTGCGGGCTGCAGCCACTGAGGTCCTCAGATGTGAATGCTCAGCTCTGATTCGGTTTTCCAGACTTCACCAATGTTTCTGAGCACCTTACACTGCAAATTCACCCGCAAAAGCAAACTGGGATATAGTGATGTTTTCTTCCTAACATTTCACTCGTAATTTTACGTACGAAATCTTCAAGACCACTTTCCCATACATTTTATCTCATTCTATTTGTTGAATTCTTTCAAATGGTGTGTGTGTGTGTGTGTGTGTGTGTGTGTGTGTATGCGTGTGCCTGTCTGTCTTGTTCGTCTATTTTGTCTGCAAAACATCTATTTTTGTTTTTCTCCCTTCCTAATATTGTATTGAACCTCATTAATAGTCTTTCCAATAGTAAGTCATTCTCTATTTTATAGGAAAGAAGGAAGGATTCAGATCAGCAGAGTGGTTCTCTGATCTCACATAGTTTGTAGTGGTAGAGCCCAAATTCTACCTTCCGTAGCTCTAGGGAGTATGGGAATGTCAGTTTGCCTGTGTGACTTTCTCTGCTTCATATTTTCTTGACTTATATGCTCTGGGGGCAGTAGAAGACGGAGGGAGATTGGAGTGGAAACAGGACCAGTAATCACTCTTGGGAACCACTGCAAGCTAGTTCCCTTGGTATGTAAAAACTAAGAAAGGGTGGGAATATGAACATGTGTTCCAGATATCGGGACCACACCAGTAAGAGTCATTCATTTTTTTTTCCTTCTTAGCAATCACTGTGCCAAATTGGAAGCATTGTTAAGGCTCTGGTGTCTCTGCCAGCCTCAAAACCAAGCAAGGAAACAAAAGCTGTTCAGTGGAAAGATCATGTAAAATTTTGAGTTACAAAGCACAACGTTCAAAACAGAGAAGAGATTGTAGAGTGATATACTCAGTTCCCCCCTGCTATTCAGGGGACAGGAACACTGATATGTAGGCTTGAATTCTTCAACACAGAGAAATACATTCTCTGACAGCACTGAACTATTCCTTTAGTCTTAATGTCCCATTTACTTGTGTAGACACGATCCACTGATTGTAGGACAATTGGTTGGGTATAGAATGCAGACCCTGACAATTAATAGAAACATGGTTTCCCAATCAGAAAGTTTGTTAGGCATTCTTTGTCCCAAGATAGGTCATCTAAAGATCTTGAGGAACTAGGTAATGGTGGCATATGCCTTTAATTCCAGTGCAGGGGAGGCAGAGGTAGGCAGCTCTGAGTTTAAGGCCAGCCTGGTATACAAGTGAGTTCAGGGACAGCCAGGACTACACAGAGAAACCCTGTCTTAAAAACAAACAAACAAACAAACAAACAAACGACAACAGCAGCAACAAAATCTTCTTCAGGGCCTCATTCATGTAGAGCTGAAATTAAATGGTTGTGTAGTTTCGGACACAGAATTAAAAGACTCGAGTCAACATTATCTGTAAGTATTGAAAGCCATGGGAAAGAAAGTTCTGGCCAACAGAGAAGAGTGAGTCAAGGCAGAGTAGAAACACAGCCAAGATTAAGAACAGAAGGAAAAGTCCCCCAAGAGGAAGGTGGTCATCAGAGTGTAGCCATCTAGAATTCCGGACCTGAGACTGCATTTTTAATCTGAAGCCAGTACCTGGACCTTTCACCTGACTTATCTTGACTTATGTTTAAATGCCTGTGATCTGAGGTACTGTCCCTTGCAACCAGAAGTGCCCTGGTAAACTCAGAGGACTTAAGTTGCCTGATGTGAAGACCCAGATTTTGTAGGGGAGCCAAGACAGGGATTCTATGCAGAGTGTTTCAAATATGAGAAACAACTGCTCCATTTACACAAAACTCACCACAAACTATTATCATTTTCACACATACCAAAACCATCAGAGCATAGTGCCAGGTGAAGAGACTACTGTCGCAATCTGTCCCTTTAATTTTTAAGAGAATTATCAGGCGTTTTAATACTTTTCTTTTTTCTCCTTTTTGGGGAAAATGGAGTCACTGTGCAGCCTAAGTCTGCCTTGAACTCACTGCCTGGCCCAGGCTGGCCTAAAAGGCGTGACAATCCCCCTCCCTTCAGAGTGCTGGGATTACAGTTGTGAGCTCCAGTGCCCTTCCTGGAGGCTTGGAGAAGGTGAACAACCCAGGTGAAGTCTCAGAGCTTGTTTATACTGTAATTAGGATTCTCAGATGACTGCAGCCTGACTTGGGGCAATGCACTTGGCTACTGTGCCCTCCCCCACTGGGCTTGCACGTCCATACCCTTCTGCGTGTGCCCCAGGTGTCCTCTAGATGATCTTCAGCCAGCTGATCTCGACACCGTGTGTGCTTTCCTTCAAATTTCTCACTTAACAGGGAAGGCAGATGGAAGTCTAATTTTAGGATGGAGAAACGTGTGATTTCCAAGGTTTTTTTTTAATTATTCAAATGATTTCTCTATTTAACCTACATCATTTGCTCTAATTAACAGACGGTTAATTGAAGCCACCAAAGGTGAACTCTGATGCACGGGGGCCGTTCTTTTGTGTGCAATCCATGAGAGCGTGTGTGCATTGTGTGGGCTTATGTGGCGATCAGAGACTGTCTTCCTCAATCACCAGGTCTCTCCCTGAACCTGGCAATCACTAACTGGCTTTACTGGGTCCCATGGAAACCTCTCGATCTGCCTGTCTCCGCTGTCTTGCACTGACTGAGGTTATAAGCGTGTGCAAGACGTGACTGATTTTTTTTTTTAAGCGTGGGTCCTGGAGATTTGAACTCAAGTCCTTGTGCCTTTGCAGCAAACAACTTTATTCACTGAGCCATCTCCTTAGCTGCTGCTCACGGATGGGGAATGGTCTTAAGCTAAGTCTCCAGAGGGATTTTCTTCAGCACAGTAGGCGCCATTTATATACAGCTCTTGCTGAATCAGGGGATCTCTTCATTGAGTACAAACTAAATCCATGTGCCTTTCAAAACAAGCTCGACTTGACAAAATTCCAGTTACCATGATTTGAAAATGTGCTGGAGCCCAAAGGGTATGAGTTTGGGACAGTGCGAGCCTCTCAAGCTTTGATCTCTGAATGAGTACTGCATCTGCATGCCACCCTACCGGACAGATTCCTGTTGAGACAAGTGAAGTAATTTCCCTATGGTGATTTTTTTTTTTTTTTTTTTTTTTTTTTTTTGCTGTTGTTCAAAAGTTAGTAGACCTTCAATTATCAGTGGGACCAGATCCAATAAACAAATGACACAGACACTTCTGGCATTTTGGTACAGTGGCTTTTTTTTTTTTCCAGCAGAAGGGTTGAGTGCAATGTTTCTAGGGTAGGAACTTAGTAGGGACTGCGTGTTTAGACAGGGTGGGTCTGGGAAGCACTCAGAAGGCCCACCCTGGGTCTGGCCTGTGGGAAGAGTAAACACAGGGAAGTCTCCTATGTGATAGGGAGGAAGAGGCCGTGGTCCAGCTCTCTGGACGGACAGAACTGCATGGTCTCCAGCGGCTTGAGGCCAGTATCATCTCCTTCCTGATGTCATTGTCACCCAGGTCCTTCTCACACACCAGATGGTCTCTGCCTTGGAATTGGCAGTCCGAGGCTTCTCTTGTCCCACTTGGCAAACACCTACAGGATGAGAGTGTGGCTAGAACTGGGGAACACGGCCTCCAACCTGCTTGGGCAGAGTTAGCAGTGGGTGGGAGGGCAGGGAGCAATGGATCTTCTTACTAACTGTGCCACTTCTAAGACCTGTGCACTGGGGGAGATTGTCTCTTTTCTGAGCTCCTCCTATAGCCGCTACAACTTATAGAGAGACCTTAAAGGATCACCGAATGAATTAAGCTGCGGCTCCAAAGATAAAGAGGCCATCTGAGAGACCAGTGCTCTGTGTCTTATAGATCTGAGACATTCCAAGCTCCTTCTTGACTTTGGGAAGGAAAAGCAGGAAAACGAGGTTACTGGGTGAAGTCAGGTCATTTGCAGGCAAGTGGATTCAGCGAGAGATTAGCATACTAAGTTATTCAAGTACTTCGATAGAAGACAAGCACCTCACCCTCTCATAGGTCCTGCTCTATGGAGGCACACAGTTGTACACATGCAGGTGATGAAAATACAAGTAAGTGCATTCGGGGGAGCAGATAGGACTAATGGGAGAGGGTGTGGACATACGTGGATAATGCTCTAAGGGACTTTTAGTGTATTTGTAGGAAATTGCCTTGTGGAACCCCATCTAATGAAATAAAAATTATATAAAATAAAATGACACAAAGGAAGGACAGAACCATTAACACAGACAGCAGGGTCCCCCCAGCACTCTCCAGCCAGCTGTTGAACCTACAGCTCTTTGATATTCCTTCCTCTTCCAGTCAGATCACTGTTCCCCACCCCCACCCCTCCACCTCAGATACAAACGCATAAAAGAAATCTCTATATATCATTTGCCACAATGAGAGTTTCTAAATACTATATTATTTTCGCCGTTTTATTATCTTTTTTTTAATCTCTGTCTAATTAGATAGTTTTGCCTGCCAAAGGTTCTCTCCCTGAAGCTGGTTCTTTCCCTAAGGCTTGCTAATCTCCCTTTTAAGAGAGAGAGAGATGGGAAAGACAGGCTGGGGCGGGCTAAGCTCAAACCGGACTTCCCCTTGATGCAATCAGCAAGTGAGAAAGTGAGTCTCTTCTCAATTGTGTCCAATCCCTGGGGTGGCATTGTTCTTTTGTTGGGGCAGGGAAAAGCGCCTCTAGAAAGCACACTGGTGGTACTTTGTCCTCCTTTCCTGAATAGGAATGAGGAAATAGCAGTCTCTCTCCTCTCTCCTACCCAGCCAGTTGCACAAGCAAAGACCTGTACATTGCAAAGATTTCCAGGTAAGGGACTGGACCTTGTACCTCAGTCACTGCCTCGGTGGGATTCTCATACACGTTCTCCATGAAAATGAACCATTCTCTAACATTGTGCGGGGCCTTCTCTGCAGCTCGGGAGAAACAGAGAAGACTCTGAATCTGGGTAGCTAGCCTAGTAGACTACTTGTCTTGTAAGCACAAAGACCTGCATTCAACTCCTAGGACCTGCATCAAAAAAGGCTTAGTGTGGTAAGTAGCATGTGTTCAGAATCCCAGCGAGGGTGCTGTGGAGACAGGTTTGCTGACTCAGCCACCAAGTGTTCCTAGCTGGCTTCAGGCTATTTCGAGACTCTCTCTCAGCCTCAGAAACAAGTGGCTGGGACCTGAGGAACAACACCTGAGGCTGTCCTCTGGCTTCTACAAGATGGCCTTCCACCTGTGCCTTGAGATGTGCACCTTCGAGCACACAAACACCTACTTAAGAAAGCGGGACCAGAGCATTATACAAGCTTTGCACATGCCGAGCAAACATTAACACACTACCATCGAACCATGTGCTCTGTTCTGTTTTGCCTGCTTGAGACGGTTCGCCGAGATGGCTAGGCTGGCTTTGAGTCCTCTCTGTAGCCCCTGCTGGTCTATAAGTTGACATTCTTCTGCCTCAGACACCCATGGAGCCGGTGTGACAGACCTGGGTCCCTAGTCTAGGCTTATCAACTGTGTTGGCAAACCCAAGCTTTGTTAGGGAGTGGCGAGGTGCACATTTCATCTGTGCATACAGAAATTAAGCTGGTTCTGACCACACCGAATATTCTCGAACAAGTCTCCGAGGGAGAAGAAAAGGGGCCCGGGAGGGGAAGAGAAGGGGCAAAGGGAAGAAAGTAAAGCAGAGACTGCCATCACCAGATGAGGCACCACAGGAAGATCAAGGGCTTGGGAGGAAAATCTCTTGTTTTTCTTTTTTCAAAGAGTTTAATATTGAGTGTTTGGTGGGCACCAATGAGAGGCAGGTGACTGTTAACTGTTACACAGCTGGAAATTCCTGCCTTATAAACCGAGATGGGCAGCTGGCCCTAGGGGATGGGTCTTGCTTTTTCTGTTGCTACACAGGGTCATCCTTCAGATCTGTGGGTTCTACACAGAGGTTTGAAGATCCTGATTACAGGGGAGATTCATCCTTGTTGCCATCTAGGTTGTTTCAAGCACTTTATCACAGGGGAACCGGTGAGGGGCGGGAGTTACCTAATTATCCACCAAACTGTGAGAGGCATTTCCTCTAACCATTGCCGTGATCAAAGGACACAGGTCAAATGGGCACATGACCTGAGCTGGTACAAGCAGGACTCTGAGGCTCAAGGAGAGGGAAATGACTAACTAGACTAGGCTGCACGCCTCCTAGAACAGTGAGCTTAGCCTCTGACAGCTCTTCCTCCTCCTCTGGGCTTTCAGGATCTGTGGTTTCTGCTTACCCTCAGAGAACTCTGCCTCTGCTGCTTCTCCTTTATCACCTGCCTTGGTTCCAGGGAACATCCAACCGAATCATGATCACTGGCAAAACTATGCTTTCTAAAGATCCCTCCCCCTCCCCCTTCTCCTCTCCCTCCCTCTTCCCTCCCCTACCCCGTCTCTCTCTGTCTCTCTCTCTGTCTCTCTCTCTCTGTCTCTCTGTCTCTGTCTCTCTGTCTCTCTCTCTCTCTCTCTCTCTCTCTCTCTCTCTCTCTGTGTGTGTGTGTGTGTGTGTGTGTGTGTGTGTGTGTGTGTGTGTGTGTGTTTCCCTCCCTACTCCCCTCCCTCTCTACTTGGAATAGGTATATTTGGAAGAAATGTACTTCCTGGGTTTCCTAAATGGAGCCTTGAATACATTGTAGGCATTCTGTATTATCCCCTCCTGCCGTGGTAACTCAAAGAAAACCCCATATTATTTTGCAGACGATATTGATCTTTCCACACTTCACATTTGATGAGAGCGCCTTTCGAAGATGGGAAAGATTAGAAGCATATTCTGATTTGTCAGATTACCTAGGCAGCCTGCTGTTCTATGTGAAACTAAATTGCTCTTGTCAGTTGTGCTGTTGTAGAGGAGCTCAGATGCTGTAACTTCATTCACTCCTGGTGTCTCTGACTTGCTTTGACCGAGAACCCACTTTGCGTGCCCCATCTTGTGCTAGGGATACCTGTGGAAATTAACATCATGCAGAAGACTCGGGCTGCAGTGACCGCTTTTGCTGGGATCTTAACCTAGTGAAGGTTTCAGAGAAAAATCCCTAGATATGGTGACTTTTAAGCATGCTGCCAAGGACAAAGATGCACAGAGTCAGACATCTCTGATAGACAGACATCTTTTCCAGCAGCTACTTTAGGAATTCATGTTTTCCTTCCCTAGGGAAACATTTTGAGCAATAAATTCTCTTAAATCATCTTAGCATCTCTTTTTGCTTCTGGCCTATAGCAACTGATGAATGCTTACTGCCCCCAACCCCGTGTCACTCAGGCTTGGCTAATGTCTTAGCCTTGTCGTCATTCAGTCCTAAACACTAACATTATATATGAATTTTATCGAACCAGGCTTGGTGTCACAGATCTCTAAACACAACTACTTGGGAACCTGAGCTATTGGGATCACAAATTCAAGTCCAGTCTAGGGTACAGAGTAAATTAAAAGCTGGGAAACTTGTGAGGTCATGTGTTAAAATAAAATGTTAAGAGAGCTGGGGGTATAGCCTAGTGGTAGGGCACTCAACCAGGATACAAGCTGAAGCTCTGGGTACCTCTTGTTTGCAAATCTTTTGTGTATCTCTCTGGGTGTGGAAATGCTGATGATGGATGATAAGATTCTTTAGGGGGAACGTCTAGACTATTTTCCACAGCAGCCACACCAAGCAACATCCCAGCCAGTGATCTACAAGAGTTTCAGGGTCTCTATACCCTCACCAACAAGATGTAGCCATCCTTCGAGATGCAAGATGGCATCTCACCATGGCTGGGTTTTTATCTCCTTAGTGACTTTAATCTATATGGCTGTTAGTGATCTATTTAAATCTTTTACCCATTCTGGAGATCTAGATATTATCAATTTTATTCATTTTTTATTTTTAATTTTTAAGCATATACTAATTATATAATGCCATGGGCTTCGCTGTGACATTTTCAATATATTATACACTGTATAACCCAGGTTTGAATTGTATCATCTGTCTTTTTGTTATTGATTTGCAATATTTTATATATTCTGGGTATTAAATCCTTACCAAGCATATTGTTTGAAATATTTCTTCTCATTCTGTTGATTGCCTTCTCTTTTTCTGGAAAATGTCTTTTTTTTTATTTTGTAAAGATTTATTTATTTTACTTAATGTATATGCGTATTTTGCCTGCATATATGCCTGGCCAGGCACCCAGCGCTGGAAGAAGCCAGAAGAGAGTGTTGGGTTGTAAGACCCCCTGGAACTGGTGTTAGAGATGGTTCTGAGCTGCCACGTGGGTGCTGTAAATCAAACTTGGGTCCTTTGCAAGAACAACAAATGTTTTTAACTGCTGAGCCACCAGTCAAGCCTCTGGAAAAATATCTTTTGATGTATGAACAGTTTGAATATGGATGAAGTATTTCACGATATTACAGCTTGGATACTTGGGGTCATATCCCGAGAGCCTCTTTCTAAATCCTACTCATTTAAACTTACACGCATTAGGTATGTATTGGCTGCAAATGTGTCAGGCACTGAAGAGAGCAATGTAGAGCAAGCTTTTGTCCATGTGGATGGAGTCTTCTTGTTAAAGGAAGCAAGTGAAGGGTCACGCCTACTATGGAAAGCAAAGTCTCAGAATATAGTGTGATAAAAAGTTACTAGGTAAAGAAAAAGGTGACTTTCTTCAGAAAACCCCCTTGAGAAGCTACAATTTCCACTGACAACTGAGTGATATATGGGGTCAAGTACTGGTGGGACCAACGTTCTCTGCACCCCCATCTCTTTTACCCCTTCTTATTTCATGATTGATCAGCAATGTGGGATGGCTAAATAGCTGAACACCAGTGGGAGAAAATGGAGAAGGGGGAGGAGGGAAGGGGATATTATTTATATTTTATATGTGTCAAAGTTATGGACTCTTTGACCACCATGAGGGGTAATCGAGTGACATATTAATTTGTCCATTATTTTGACAAGCTGCGCTGGAATGTAGGCTCCCAGAGTTACACAAGATCAATAAACACTGTCCCTCAAGGGGTGAGGCAGTAGGCACCCAAACAGCTATTCTAGAAAGGAATGCAGAACATACATTCCTTTCCCCAGTCCCAGGACTGGCTGTTGCAGTGGGATTTCTGGGTGGCGGAAAGGAAAGAAGAAGCCAATGTTCAGTCTTCAGTCGGACTTGCCTGATAAATACCAGAATGACAAATTGTCTTTCGGGATCCCTAGGACTAGATGGCAAGGTACAGCAGTGGCTCAGACATTCCACACTTGGGAGACAAGCCCAGTTCCCAGAGTCTTTCTGGACCCCAGACCAAACTCTCCTTCTTGGGAAAACATAACCCAAAAGCAAACACACCCCAAACACCAGGCATTCTCCCACAGGACAGCTCCAGACTGTTGAGATTCTCAGCACAATCCCAGCTCCTAACAAACAAACCGTAGAGAAGATCGTTCCCCGGGGTGGGGGTGGGGGGCAGAACTCATGTCTGTTTCCCTAGGAGTTAGCCTTTATTTGAGCAGCACACACGACATGCCTACTTGCCTGCTTAATGAGTCTTTGTCTCTCTCTAAACTTCATCCCTCCCTCTTGCCCCAAGGAAGGAGTTAAAAGTTACCTAATCCCGTCTTCAATCTGTAAATGCCAGTGCTGAGAGCGGTTCCATAACCGGGCTCCTGCTTTGCTGGAGATCGTTCCCTCGCCCTATTGACTTATTGGAGGTAGGGCTTTATTCTGCTGTCAAGGGTGGTCTGAAATTTACTCTGCAGCCAGACCGACCTTGCTGTTCGTTTTCATTTGTTTAAAATTCTGTGACACCCCCACCTCCACCCCAGTGCTTATACATCTTTGAATATCCTTATTTCTGTGGTATTATTCGTGGTGCTGGGCACAGGTTGGAAAGTGAGCGGTTATTTTGTGTTAGAAATATGTGGCGAGCTTTGGAAGCTGACCCTTGCTGCGCGAGCTTTCACGGAATTTGAAGATGTTGATAGCGTCGGAATAAAATTAATGTTGCAATCAATTCTTTGATAAATGGATTAGGTGAACATGCCAGGGAAAGAGAACAGGAAAGGAGGATTTCCAAGTCTCATACCCGACTTGCGCCATTTCAGCAGGAGGGATAAGAAGAACAAGATAATTCATAGAACAATTTTAAAATCTAGATGAGAAAGGTAATAGAGCGAATGTCACAGCTTAAGTATTCTATAAATATGTACAAGTTATAAATGGTGACTTGGTGGGATTAAAAAGCGTTTCCTGGGAGATATGTTAGTATATAATGCATAATGCAGGTATAATGTTTAAGGAACACATTTGTACACATGTACATGATAAATATTTTGAACATATAGTAAGAAGACGACTGAAAACATTCGCTTTTATTCCAAATCTGTCTGCTACTCAGAGAAACAAGTGCTAAGGTAATAATTCAAATAGATAACAAGTGTTTCTTTCCAAATTAAAATTATAATTTTCTTTACAAAAATTAAAAGTCATAGAAGTGTTAAACTTTCAGTGTGCTAAGCTTAGGCAGGTGATATATTTATTATACTTGTCTTAAACCTTGTGCTAAAATATACATACATACATATCTACATACATACATACATACATACATACATACATACATACAAACAAACAACATGGCCAGGTTATATTTCAGTCCCAATTTAAAAGTCAAAAATATGCATGATTTCAAGTAGGTAAAAGGCGAATGAATGTCTTTGAGCAATACATATTTGTCCTTAGCCCTGAGGTTTATGAAGCTTGTATAAATCCAAACATGGGAAGGTAAAATTCCCTTTAAAATATCACAAATATGTTAAAAATGACCTAAGGAAGGGGAATGGAGGGTAGAAAGCACCCTCTCCCAAGGGCGCTGTCCATTGTCTCCTTGTCTAATCTGGATTAAAGCCTGTGTGGACTGAAGCCTCAGAGAGAAGATCGAATGGGCTTTTGAAGAGCAGACACCACTACTCTAGAAAGGGAGGAAGATGGCAATCACATCTATCAAAGCCAAACTAGTCCTCGGGTGCTTGTGGAAACAATGCTCGAGGTCTGATGATTTATTAGAGAAGATTTCTAGAGTTTTTGAATCCCACTACGGAAGAGAATGGAAGCCTGTTAGCTCAGCCACACTGTATCCTAAGCAAAGTGTGTTGTGTTAAGTCACTTGGGCCGCCCAAGTAGCTTCTTTCTTTAGAGACTTATCACTGAAGAGCTGGGTGTTTATTACATAGGGGACTGTATATGAAAGGGGGCTGGTATTAAGGAGGTTTGTGTCAAAATAACTTCACGTCCTGTATTGATGGTGTCACCGTGAGGCTGGTAGAACAGAGGCCAAATGCCTCTTGGTTTCTGAGAAGCATTTGATAATGCTTCTCTGATGGCCACATGAGCAGGATTATGACATGGGAACTAGATGGTGGGAAGACTGGATACAATCATAAATGTCTGAGGAACTCCTCACAGCCAGGCTTGATTAATGATGCCTTGTTAACTCGGTGGGAGGTCCCTAGCCATTGACATGGGGATCTTTCCCTGGGCCCCTGGTCTGTTTGTCATTTTTTATCAATTCCTTAGGTTGAAAGTCTGTGTGTCACATCTTTAGCGGCCACAAAGTGGAGGAGGGGTTTTGTTGATGCAAAGCTGACAAGAGCTAAGACACAATGAGACAAACAGGCAGGAAGGAGCAGTGGACTGGAAACTAGAGATCTGTCTTTCATAAAGACAGAGGTAGATTATACTGTATATGCGTGTTTTTGTGTGTGCGCACACGGCGTACTCGTGTAAGCCTGTGTATCGGGGGTAGTGAAGTTGCTAATAATTACTTCCTATCAATGTAATGTGGGAGATACGAGACTCATTATAAGAGCAAGAACAAATATCTGAGTTTCTAAACAACACTACTTCCAGAATAAATATGCACTTTTTGGGGTGTTGAAGGAAGACAGTGAATTAAAAATCAGAGAGTACATATTGTAGGTTCTGACAGTCTTGTGTCCCTTGGCCTGCAAAGACATCTAGAGCATTATGTCTAGATGCAAGCTCCTTATCTCAAGAGAGTCACCAAAACATCAGAGAGCAATCAAAGGAGGATTGACAAAATCCCCGAGAAAAGAAAACCAATATTAAACTATTGAATCAGCCCGAGAAAAGACAAATATGGCATTCCCTCTCCTTTAGGAGTCATATATACTGTAGATATATGCCAGATATGTACTCGATGGTATAGAATCAGAAGCAAGGGTGCTTGGGGAACACAGGAGACTGATGGGAGTTAGGGAGGGTAAGAGTTATGGGGTTTTTGGGCATTGTGCTCAGCATATATTTACATGTACATGAAGACATTATTATGTAGCCATGTATAATTTTTTTAGAAAGAAGGCAAATAGAAAGGAAACTTATAAAAGAAATAAATAGAGCTGAAAATCTCTATGTATTCCCTAGCACCGAGCCATACTTAGAAGCGGTATTTGTTATCGTAAACCCAAAGGCATGGCTACTGTATACATTCATTTGTAAATGACAAGACAAAGCTTCAGCATTTAAGGAACTTGTCCCATATTGAATGGCAAGACCAGGTCCAAATGACTGTAGGACTTTTAAGTTCTTAAACTCAACATCCACCCTTCTTTCATAGAAAGCCATCTAAATGTATTATAGAGATACAGATGGACTTCATGTATTTCCAGCACCATGTTTCTACCCTATGGAATATTTCACTATGTGCATCTTAAGAAATAAGAACTAAGGTCTTTGGCACAATATTATAGGGCAACCTACTTGTCTGCCATACAGAGAAGTGTGTAATGGGTCATCGTGCAGAGGTTTATCTATATGCCTTATGGGTTCCCTTCCTCTGGAGCAACTAAAACAGCACAGAAGGCCGTCTATCACATGTACATGGAAAAGATTCAGCTTAAGAAACCTGTGCCATCCCTGACACAGTGAAAACTCCAAGACTACAAATGAAGCCAACAAGAAATTCAAGTGCGTTCAGAAAGTGCTAAGCTGCCAGCTTCGCAGCTTACTCATGGCCGAGTCCTGCTGTTCAACTCGGTATTACATTCCAGATTGCTGGATCCCATTTCTGGCTTTGCTACTTGCTAACTCTGTGATTCTCTGGATCAGATTCCCGACCTTGACAGCACCATCTGTCCTGTGTGCGATGTGGAGGATGGGAGGAGTGCTTTATCGACTGGCAGTGTAAGCATTAAAGGGAGCTCTCGCAGAGAGGACGCTACGCTCACTTCCACACCTACAACAAAACTCTAATAAACGAGAATGGCTATTAGACATGCTATCATGGTGATACTTACGGTAAACTGAAACACCCTTTTCTTCCATTTTTCAGTGTGTTGAGCAGGAAATAAGGCTGTGCTCACTGAGGAAATCTGAGCCTCAGACAGGCCAAGACTTATGAGCTGTTGCCAATCACAAATTACTCTAGAATACAGGAGTCCTCTAATAGAATGTCCAGCAGCCCCAGGGCAAAAAGACAGAGGTTTGAGTTCTACTTAATGTCACTTGAATCGGGATATAAATCAAGGAGCAAATATTCCATTTTCTTTTTACTTTGGCAGGGGGCGGGGGGAGTCTTCTGATTGACCTGATTCTGAAACATGAAGTATAATCATTTTACTCCATCATATCTAACATGTTTGGAAGTATGTAACATGAAAACTGAGTGACCTTCTTCCCCATCCTGTACTGACGTCCCCCTCCCCCAAATAAAAACCCAACATGCTTTTCCTCCTCTTAGATAAAAGAACTTGACTGAAGCCATAGGTAAATCTTCATGATGCTTTAATTTTCAGAACCATAGGGAAGCATGCCTTTAACTTTTTTGTATATTGGACACTTGTGACAGGCATTGTTACTTTACATGACCAGATACTGAGATCAGATAGGTAACCTGTAGGGAGTAAGTAGCAGATGTCGCTTGGACCCTGCTGTCTAAATAGGTTTGTTCTTTTTAATCCTACTTAGTTAGTTTTAATTTATTTTCTGTGCATGACCATTCGCCTTCATTCATGTGGTACCAAAAGGGAAGCTTGGGTCCCCTGGAACTGGAGTTCTAGGGGATTGTGAGGCATCCAATGCAGGTGCTGGGGACTAAGTTCAGGTCCTCTTCATGACCCACAAGAGCCCTGAAGTGGTGTGCCATCTCTCTAGCTATTAACTCAGTCGACTCTCATCCTCGAGACCACTTGGGCTAGTCTGAATTAGGATATAAGGAATTGTGCAAAAGACTACGAGATCAAAATTGTGTGTATCTAGTTTTCCAAACTCTTACACCGTACAGAGAACATGTCGTTAAGCTCTGCCAGGAAGCACATAACCCATTCCACTCAGGAATGAATCACACCATTTGCTTTAACATGGAGGGCAAAGCAAGTAACACTCCTAGATTTTTTAAGAGGCAATTTACACATTTTGATATTTTGTGTCTAGAACTGATTGATTTGATAAATCTTCAATTTCTAGTGGTTTAATCTTTCCTTGGTATCAGATTATAGGAAGGGTTCAAAATACTGCAACTTAGGGGAAGATATCTTTTCTCATGCTGATTCTCTTTTAGGGGTTATCTATGTAATAAGAATCAGAGTTCTCCCACCCCCAGGCTCAACAAGTAGCTACCAGTTGGAAATCTTTTCTGATTTGATTAATTAAATGGCAAAGGACACCATCATAGGGATATAGGCTTGACTATATATTTCCATTTGGGAGAAGGTAAGCACTTAGCCTGTGCTATAATTTGTGCTTAGTGCTCCTTGGGTACAGGAGACCAATGTACTGTATGCTCTGGAATCCATTGTAGGATTCACAATTATTTTCCGAATCCTTCTCTTCCTAATAAGTAACTGCTTGGGTGTTTTTAAAAAATCATAGCCCATGTGCAGAGTTGGGAGGACATAGTAAGACCTTGGCATGGCTCAGCAGCCTTCCCATATAACACAGGGTAGCATATGGTCATCCCATACAGACCAGAGGTTCCCAGGAAACTGAGTTCTGCCTCATGGGGCTTCCTTGGGAAGGTGAAAGAAGACACAGAAGTGTGCATCTTGGAGCACCCTGTCTCCCAGCCATTGTTCTCTTTCTATTGTTTCCCCCTCTGTGTTCCCCACTATTCTAGCCCAGGACGGCTAGGGAAGAAAAATGGATTCCATGTCAGTATTCCAGAGGGTTCTTGGGAGCACGGAGAACTTCTTAAGGCTTCAACAGCTTAATGTTTTAGCTATTAAGGCAGTCTCTTACAATAACAACATTTCAGGTCATGGACTGAATCGGGTTACATAAGTAAAGAGTTCAAGTGCACCCAAAATTTGTTAAAAGACACAAGCAGGCTCAGCTTGGCATGCTCACCTTGGACCATCTACCCGCCCTCTCATCCTGGTTTTGCTGTTTACATTGTTTCCCTTATTCCTTAACCACACTAAGGATAATGATATCTAACACTTTGTTTCCCTTGGAATTTGGATCTATGTGTCTATTTTTTTTAATTATTTTTTTTAAACAAAGAAGAGGAGTTGTTGGCTAGGGTGAGATTTATAAAACTGTTTTTCATTTATGTTAAGAGATCACACTAGTATCAGATACAACACACACACACTTTTTGTGTGTGGGGGTGGGGTGGAGGAGTTGTACATGTCAGGCAAACATTCTACCCCTAAATTACACCAGCCCCAGACAGGCCTTTCTGTTAATCTTTTTTTTGGTTCTTTTTTTTTTTTTTCTTCGGAGCTGGGGACTGAACCTAGGGCCTTGCGCTTCCTAGGCAAGCGCTCTACCACTGAGCTAAATCCCCAGCCCCCTTTCTGTTAATCTTAGCTTTATCCTTCACTAGTCTCATGGACTTGGCTAAGTGGTCTTGGGTTAGCTGGTTTCTCCCTATACCTCAATTTATTTCTCTGCAAAACAGCACAACACGGTGAGAGTCATATGGCTAGAACACAAAATGTAAACACAGTTCCCAGCACCCATTTACGTTGAGCTTTTACATATTCTGCTCCTGTTTCTAGGGTGTTGTTAATAATTGCACAGTTCCCCTCCTATTTTACAGGGATAAAACATCAAGAGAAGCATGTTTCAGAACAATGGTGTTTGATCTCCCAACAGCAAGGTTTCTGGGCTATTCTTAGTTATTTAAGAGTACAGACAATGGTACCTATTGTTTCTATGAGTTTTCCCAAGCCCAACCCTGGTGTAGTGACAATTTTGGAGTTTTGGTTGCTTTAAAAATACAGAAATATTTTCAAAATATGTTTTTGTTACAATCCCAGGTACGGGCTATGGGGTTGCTTCGGATGGTCCACAGCAGCTGACTATGATTTGCCTCATGCTCTAGCAGGGGCATGATTTTGCCAGCTGCAGATATTTTTGAGATTGTGTGGTGTTTGGAATTCTGGAAACTTTTCAGGGGCTCTATAAATGCTAGAGCCCTGATTGGAGGTGTGTTGGTGTTGGTTTTGGTTTGTTTAGTAATTATGTACAAAGAAGAAAGAATAGCAAGAGGAAATTATATATCCTGATAATGAAGATTAAATTTTCCCCAAGGAACTCAAAGCCCCTAATCAGCAGGAAGTATTCTAATGGTAACATCGCCCACTTTCTGATCCCCAACTTTATTCAAGGATCAATTTCCTTTCCTCTCTACCCTTTTTCTCTCTTGTCTGGTTATTAAGGGGTTGAAAGGGTGGTGGGAAAAAGGTAGAGAAAAGTGGAAGGAAGAGCCCACAATGGAGCAATGCCAGTTACATCCTAGTTATTGGGTGGGGACAGACAAGTTTGGTGTCAATCTTCTAGTTATTCCTTAGGATATGAATTTTATGACAAATTTTGCCCCTGGTCTTGGATGGCTAAGGAGAGCAGAATTCTTTGAATTAATCTTAAGAATTTACTTATTTCTATCCAAAGATTCAGTAAGCACATTAATTGTTTTTAAGTTTGTTTTCATATAGAAACCCTAGCCCTTTCTCTTTCCTTTAATTTTTTTCATTCTTTGGTATTTTCATACCTAAATATAAGATGCTACGTTTATAACCACCCCCAACTTACCGTATCCTGCTTTTCTTCTCCCCAATTCCCTGCCTCCCTTAACGTCTTTCATATCTTTTAAAAATAACCCACTGAGTCTAATTAATGATTCCCATGTGTCCATGGGTACAGGGCACCAACCACTGGAGCATGGCCACCTACCATGCATCAACCTTTGAAGGAAACAGACTCTCCTTTCCTCAGTAGCCATCAAACACCAATAGCTCCTTCCTTGGGGGATGGAATCCCTAAGTTGCCTGTTAGGCTGGAGTGTTGGCTCACTTGATCTTGTGCTGGTCTTGTTTGCCAACCACAGCTTCCTCGTCGTTGAACTTTTAGCCATTAAATAGACAGAAGACCCAGTAAGATACAACAGCGACCACTCTCAAGTCACCTCCATGACTGCTTATGTTTTAATCCACACAGCTCTTCCTGCTAATTGAATCAGTCGAGGCCTGCTCGCCCTCCAGTAACAGTCTCTTCTATAGCAGGAGTGGAGAGCCCTGTATGGAGGTTAACAAAGGAAAAAGCCAGTCGGCAGAGAAAGGCTGGAATCCCTCCCTCACCTGGTGAAAGAAGAGAATGTTCCACTGATGCCTTAGAAAAGGTCTTAAGCCTCCTGGTGGGAGCTTTTTAGGCTCTTCCCTCACTAGCCCACTCCTAAATTTGGGGAGTGCTTTTCCTTTCTTAATAAGTTTTCCCTAATTCTATGCCATATTTTGCCCTGGAACATGGGAGCCTGGAATGGATGCTGAACGCAGGTCTGCAGCCCAGCCCTAAGCACGTTTTTCCCCTTGCCTTTTCTCTCTTTCAGATATTGGCCAGAAGCCCAAACCTGCTCTGAAACTAGGAGCTTTCTCCCTTTCTCTGATGCCCCCTCCCCTTCCACAACACAGCTGCTTGCAGATCTCCTTGCTCTGAAGGAGCCAGCTTCCTCAGGCTCTGCCTCTAAGAGGCAAGGCTTGCTCTCTTCTTCAGACTGGCATTTACGGCTTTCCTCTCTTCCTTCTGAGTTCATCTTTAAATCCTTTTATTGATGAGATTAAGAGCACAGAAGGGAACCCCACATTCCCAGGTGACCTTTCGCTGTTTCTTTTTGCATATGAGCCAGTTGGGGGGTTGCTCCCAAACTTTTAGAGAAATACCCATTTCTTTGCCTCTTACCTCTGCTGCTGCTGCTGCTGCTGCTGCTGCTGCTGCTGCTGCTGCTGCTGCTGCTGCTGCTGCTTTTCATTAAAGCTTATTATAAAAACATGCCCACGAGATGCTGGTTCTGAGAGATGCGGGGTTTCTAAGGGACCGTGGGCTTCTAAAACTGATGAGGTCAAACGGGGTAAGAAGGGCCAGATGGGGTAACTGGCATACTTGATGCATGTAGTATTTGGGTCATATAGGGTTACTTGCCCGTTTCCTTGAGAATATAAAAACAACAAAGATCATCTAATCTGCCCTTCCAAAGCATGTGCTGTGTTTAAACCTTACCTCACTATCCTCCACTCCCTCAGCAAGCCAGCTCAACACAAATGCAAAAGTTTAATGCAAATTGTCTTCCCCTGAGGCAGAAATCAAAAGACACCACCTCGACTCCATTTCTGATGCCGTTGAGGAAAACTGAATTTCAGGAAGAAAAAAAAATATCAATATGCAATTTGATCTCATGGATTCAATTGGTTGATTTAGTTGGCCGCAACTCCCCTAGTACCTGATATTGAATATGTAAGTGTGGGAGCATCTGGATGGCTCTGAGGAAAAGGTTCAAAGTCAATGCAGGAAGATGGGGATCATTTATGGATGGGACAGCTATGGCTGGGAAGGGTGTAAAGTAGGTTCAGAAGGCAGAGCCATATTGTGCACCCAATAGTCTATTCTCCTCTTTCTTCTGTTTATCTTCCTCCTTTACTTTAACCAAGCTCCTGCTGTCCCTGAGTCACACAAGATGGAGCCCTCCCTGGTGGGACTGAGAAACCAGCATGGTCCCTCTCTCCCTTCCCTTTGGAACATTTATCTCTTTGACTTACTGGCTTGCGACGGGTACGTTTTAGTGTTCTCGGTCTGGAGTTTGGGTCAGATCCCTCTAGGTTTATATCCCAAGTCTCCGGGGAGGTCAGTGGTCAACTTTTGAAAAGATTAGTTCTTGGAGCTTAACCACCTACCCTGTCCTAACTCCCTGTCCAACTCCCAGCGCCTCATTGGACAGCATCCAGTCCCACTAGTCCTGTTAGCTAGGCTCTGAGCTCATTCTCCACACCTTTGTCTCCATCCTCTGGACTCTTGTCAAACCTTCCCAGTCCCTTCTTAATCTCTCCATCTCCACCCTTAGCCATCTTGGTCCCCTTGAACTAGATGCCTCCAGCCCGGACACCTGAGATTCTCGGTGGTTCTTTATCTGCCCTGCTTTTTTATTCTCTCTTCACTCTGCACTCATTGTGGGGTTTAGTCAAGTGTTAGTCTCCTCACCTTGTCCCCACCCTTTTTCTGAACAACCTTCAGTGAATGCCTGAAGGTCTTGCTACAAAGATCAGCCTTTTAAACCCAACTCTAAGTGTCTCTTGTTTAACCTCTCTCTTAGGTCACTCGCCTTTAATCCTTGCATCTGGCCACCCCAGTCATTTTCCTTGAATGGACCAAGTCAAGCCAGTGGCAGGGACCTAAAGCATGCTTTCTTTCTTTGCATAAAAAGTCTCTGTCCAAAAAGCTCTTCATCATAACTCCTCCACTAACTTATGTCCCGTCTCAAAGATCATCTACTTCACAACAGCTTCTCTTCCGTTTGCTTTTGTGTAAGAACCTAGTAGGTTCAAAGCACTTTACTTTTTTCAATGCTTATGCACCTAGCCATTCAGTGGTTAAAATAATATCAGTTTTGTTTTGTGTTTTGTTTTACTAGAAGGCGAGCTCTCTTTCTATTTGCTACGATGATTTCCTATGCTTACTGTACAGCCTACTCTATAGGAGTCATTCACTGAATATTTGAATGAATATACCATAATGAGGCATTATAGGATCATTTCATATGGAAACCCACTTGTATTCTAGTTACCTGTGCTATCCAACCTAATCTTTGTCTCTATAATAGGTAAAAATGGTGGTTGTAGCTGGAACTACTCTTTCAGCTTCTTTAACTCATACGGGAGCCACCACCGTGACCTCTGCCTTGGTAGGTGGCTTATCAAAACTCAGCATTTCTGATGACTTTCCTATGGTGCTGCTTTGGCTGGGGCAGACCACACGTTAAGAGCTATTGCACCAGCCCATCTGTGCATTTGGAAGACAGTTCCTAGGTCTGTGTTCCCAGCACTTTTGAGAAATTATTCCTTTCTGCCTTACCCGCAAGGTCTGGCATTGGATGCTGTGGGACATTGTGGTGATTTGAATAGGAATGAGCCCCCATAGACTCGTGTATTTGAATGCTCGGCTCACAGGGAGTGGCACTATTAGGAGATACAGCCTTGTTGGCTTAGGGTGTGACCCTGTTGGAGGAAGTGGGTTGCTGTGGGGATGGGCTTTGAGGTCTCCTATGTTCAAGCTACCAAGGTATGCCCAGTGCCGGCCAGGGTCTCCTTCTGCTGCCTGTGGATAAAGATGTAGAACTCTCAGCCCTTTCTCCAGCACCACACCCACTTGGGTGCCTCCATGATTTTAGCCATGACAATAATAGACTAAATCTTGGAAACCGTCAGCCAGCCCCAATTAAAGGTTTTCCTTTCTAAGAGTTGCAGTGGCCATGGTGTCTCTTTGTAGCAATTAGCAATCCTAACTAAGACAGACGTGAACAGTTTTGTTCTTTTCCTGAAAGACCTGTGAAAGGTTCTGTATTTCAGTGCTGGGCATTGCTTGGGGATTTAGTTTCCCTAAGTGATTGGCTGACTAGCGAGACTCTCCTCGGTTATAACATGGACAAGTGCCTGCAACTGGAAATAAGATGAGGAGGGAGGTTTAGGTTTCAAACGTCTTTCAGTGAGGAATTAATTTTAAGGAGTCACACGACAATAAAGCCTAAAATGAGCCCAGACACCGTCATTCAGGGCAAGCTTACCCTCCGAAACTGGCCGTGTGCCAGCCTGGAGCCAGGTGCCTCTCTTGGATCTGAGTCAATTGCCCTGTGGCCACCTACAGAGCACTCAGGTAAGATCCTAAAGCCCATCACCTCTGTCTCCCCTACTTGCTTGATTCCTATTTCAGGTCTCATCTAAGGACTCCCAGCTGGCTGGCCACAGTCCAGCATCTCTGAATCAACCCTTCCTATTATCCTCTGGGCTGTTCTGAGGATAGGGGAGTACCAGGGGGTGAATGAGGTCTATTTCACAGACTCCTTGGCTCAGGCTCCCCTTAGAAAGAGGTGCCGCTGACCTGTGACTACCACTTTATAGTTGCTGGGATCTATGGCCACAGAAAGAAGAGGGCCAAAGCAGCAAAGTCGAGATGCTAATGTGATTTTTTTTTTAAAGGGCAAAATGGAGGCAGGGTGGAGTGCAGTGAGAGGCATCTGCATCATGCTCCCCGGGAGCAGAGGAGTTCTGTGGCTTTCAAACAGCACTGCAATGTGATGCTCAAATGTAGTTCGGGGAGTGGGTAGGTGGTCGCTGCTTAGTGTTTGAGATAAATGCAAAGCAGAGGGGTTATGCTTGTCTTAGGAAACATGAAAACACTCTTGCATTTATTCCATTTGCCTGTGTATGGCATAGCACATGCATGGAGGTCAGAGGGCAGCATGCAGGATTCCATTGTCTCCTTCTACCATGTGTGCAGCTAGGATTGAACTCAGATCATCAGGCTTGGCAGCAAGTACCCATCATCCCTTTAGTCTCAGTCAAATGTCTTCTTATAACTTGTGTGTATTATGTCATTTGTTGTCTACTGCAACAGGTTTCATAGTGACATTTTCTTTCAAACATATCACCGTTATCTTACTTCCCATTCTGCCTCGTTTCTCCTCTTTTCCCTCTCACACTCAGCCCGAAGCTTCCCCTCCCAACTGTCCTGCCTCTGCTTTTAGTCCACACATGAGAGAAAACGTGGTATTTGCCCTTCTGAGTCTCACTCATTTTGCTTAGCAAGGATGCTCTCCAACCACATTCACTTTTCACTTCGTTTTGGCTAAGACTCCACTGTGTGCTTTATATCACATCGTCTTCGTCCATTCATCTGCTGATGGACACCTAGGCTGTGTCCTGGACACAGCTTGGTTATTTCGAACAGTGCCACAGGAAGAGCAGGTAACTCTGTGTTTCGTTGACTTAGCAACGTTAAAGAACCACCACAGTGTGATGCTCAGGTATAACTCAGAGAATGGGCTTAGTGTTTGAGTTCAATCGAAAGCAGAGGGTTGTGCTTGTCTTAGGAAACATGTACATAATTTTATGTTTATTTCATTTGTGTGTGTGTGTGTGTGTGTGTGTGTGTGTATTCCACAGCACACATGTGGAGGTCAGATGTCACCAAAGGTAGAGCTGAGTCATGAGTGTACCTTCTACTTGTTTCTTGAGGAACCTCCATTCAGATTTCCACAGTGATTAGATGAAATTTCTATTTCTGCCAGCGGTATATGGGCATTCCCTCCCCCCATACACCCTTGCTAGGGTTTATTTTGTTTTCTTATTATTGTCTTCTTTTTAAAGATTTAATATATGAGTACCCTGTAGCTGTCCTCAGACAAAGCCAAAGAGGGCATCAGATCCAATTACAGATGGTTGTGAGCCACCACGTGGTTGCTGGGAATTGAACTCAGGACCCCTGGAAGAGTAGTCAGTGCTCTTAACTGCTGAGCCATCTTTCCAGCTCCTTATTGTCTTATATGTTTAAAGGTGCCTAAAGTGGGGCCCAGGCATTCAATTACAAGAAAGGCAATTGACCAGTTATAAACTGAGTTCCCTCCTATATCCATGGCCAGGCCGAACCTTAGCAGACTGACCACAGCCATACAGTAAGTCTAGCCAAGATATTGAGGGGGCTGCAAAGATCTCTAATGGCTGCTGTTGGATGGCAGCTTCTTCAGTGGTTTCCAGAACTTTCTTTTGACTACAGAGAGGACTAAATTGAATCTTCGTCTGTAGGTCTATTGAACAATCCCCTTTCCTTCTTTCTTGGAGTTAACTTACATCACAATCTAATGGTTTGGGGTTTTTTGCTCCCCATTTTTCTTTCAGGGAGTTCCCTTATGAGGTCCTCTAGGATTTAGTCTTGCTTACAGGGATCCTGACAAAACTTGAAGCATTCCTGTGTGCAGGTACAGAGACACTGATAGAAAAGAGGTGGATGGTCAGAATGAACCATTATCTTCAATTGCTCATTTGTAAAACCCATCAGAATTCTCTTTCCTATCTATTGAAGTCTCGGACCCCACCTCTGCTCTTCCCTTGTTCTTTCTCCTTCCTCTCTCCATTCTCCTCCCGCTCAACTTCCTCTTTTGCTGAATATTTCTAGGAAGCCACCATTCCTCTGGAATCACTTGGCATCCATGATTCCTGACCTCATGGCCTCAGTAGGCTTCCTGGTTCTCTCCCATCTCAAGGGACGGCCTCCTGTCTCTAAAACTGTTGCCTACAGAGGAGTTAGTGGCCTACTATCTTGGAGGAGGATGCATTCCGTGCAAAGAAAACAAAAGCTTGGCAATCTTTTCAGCAATCTTTGGCTCAGATGGTGAGATTACCGATTGCGGTTTCTTTTAGCTTGAGGACCACTGTGCATTAGAATCAGACCATTAAATCAGATGCCCTGTTGCCTGGGGAAGGCTACCTGACCTTTTTGAATGTCCCTTCTATTCTATGTTTAAAAAGGGAAAGGTGAAGAAGAGAAGATAATTCTGTCACAGCACTACTATAAATATCTTAGTAATGTTATATGTGTGAAGGAGGAAACTCTTCACCGTTTATCCCTACTTTTATTTGCTCAAAGATAATGATAAGGAAAGGTGGGGTTCCAACTCTCGGCAATAAGGTAAAACACACACAGAAAGTACCTAGGATCAGATATGGGAAAGGACAGGAGAGATGGCCATGAAAATGAATGGAAATCTGAAACTGACAGGGGGTATCTCCTGGACAGGACAGGGACCAGGGATAAGGAGGCACCCAAGAATCAATGGGAGTGACCTTAGCTGTGACTCACTATATTGGGGATTTGGAGCCTGAAGAGGCCACTTCTTGTAACCAGACAGGAACCCCAGTAAATGAGAAACGTTTAATGGAACTGAACACCTCCCAGTCTTGGGCTTTTGCCCTGTGTAGTGTGGGACGATGAGCAGCAAACTGACCTCTACACACTGATGCTATATTAGCTCCAAGCCCCGCGTGATCATCAACATCCTCTTCGTTGTCCTGTTTCCTTCACTAGGGGTTATTGTCCCATTCCCCTCACTTGGGGTTTGTTGTCCCGTTTCCCTCACTTGGGAAATGTACCCAGTTAAGAACCCCAGTTAAAAATGAAGTAGACACAGCCCTGGATCTCCAGGTCTCAAATCCATCGAGGCAACATTCCTGCTTTACTGGTTTTGGTTTCCAAAAGATTGTTTTATTTTAAACTAGGCTTATGTCTGTGTGTATGTGAATGTGTGTATATGGGCAAAGAGGCCTATGGAAGTCAGAAGATGTCATTAGACCCCCTGGAGCTGGAGTTACAGGCAGCCGTGGGCCACCAGACTTGGATGCTGGGAATCCAATGTAAGGCATTTGAACAGATCTCACCCTTAATGGCTAAGCCACGCCCAGCCCCACTTTTATCTTTATTTTTTGTCTATGTTCAGTTATCTATTGTTATGATAGAGAAAGGTTGTCAGTCCACGGTTTGAAAATGTTCCCGTGGAGAAGTCTAAACTCATACCAATGCCAACTGAGGCTCTCCCCCAATCACTGACCTCTACAAACTTCTGTAAAATGGACCCAAGAGGTCACCCAGAACCAGAGGTGAGAAACTGAGGCTTGGCTCCTCCCAGCTCCATGGATGAAAAAGAAGCCATTCCAAACGGACAACGCCTAGGTGTGTTTTGAGCCTAAACTGACATGAGTTTTGCTTTCCATGAGGATGACCACCTCTTGTGGATGACCTTCCCTGGCAGAAGCTGGGTAAGCAGAAAGGAGATTGAGACCCCCTCGGTTGATTCTTCTGCTCTGCGAGGAATGAGACTAGGAAGGAACCATCTTTCAGACCCTCTGAGCAGTTTAACAAGCCACTTGATTTACTCAGACAGGCCTCAGACAGAACAGAAGCGGGGCTAAAGTGTTCTGCATAAAATGGAAGAGAGGAGAGGGAGGGAGTAGTAGTCTGGGGCTTGGAAACCTTAAGCCACATGGTGGGTGGCCAGAGGCTTGAAAGGATATCTGATATTCCCTCTAACTCGCTTCCCACCTGTGTGATATAAAACTCATTCCGTGGCAGTGATGGCTGTATGTGGCCTCCTGAATGCACTTAACGCCACCAAACTGGATGCTCTCAAATGGTCGGAATGGCAAGTTTTATGGGTTGTGTGTTTTAAGACAATCACATAAAATCAATTGGAGCCTCCCAAATTTTGTAACAACTTCTACCCATATACATGCCTCCCTTGAATCGTTTGGAGCATAGAAAGCTGGCTCCATTGCCTATCTGGGTTGGTGCAGTCAGAGAACAGGTACTGTTAAAGGCTCAGAAGCCAAGGGAAGCCAAGGGAATAAACCCTAGGAAGTCATCGGTCCTGGCAAGGATGTTGGACCTACTTTATAGGTATGTGGGACTTAGGGCTTGTGTTGTACAGGCATCTGAAGGAACAATATGAGCTCAGCTGTGATCTGGCTAACGTAGGAGTATGTGAGACAATCAGATGAGGTTCTCTGCTCTACGTAACAGTCTGAGGGAGACTCTCTATATCACCTCCTCATGGAGGCGTTTGCTTTGTGTTGCCCCTCTGTCTTCTGTAAAGTAGGCTTGTTTTTCTCCCTGTTTGAGGGTGCCGTACATCACAGTGGAGGAGGCATGATGGTAGGAGTGGTTTCTGGACGCAGCAGTGGGAGCTCCTGCTCATGACTGGGTGGAACAGGAAACAGAGAAAGGACAGGAAGTGAGGCCTCAAGGCTGCCTTCCTGGCACCACTTCCTCCAGCTAGGCCCCACCTCCCAAAGTTTGCCTCCTAAATCAGCACCACCTTTTGCAGATCATGTGAACTGTGGTCATCTTTTAAGGGCTGTGGGTTGAGCATCTCAGTTTCTCTTGTTGAGACAAAGTACCCTGATGAAAGCAGCTTAAGGGACAGAAGGTTTATTTGGCTCTTGACTCCAGGTTTCAGTGTGTGGTGGTTTGAATGAGAAATGCCCCACCCTCACCCCCCACTCCCACCACAGGCTCAAGTATTTCAACACTTGGTCCACAGCTGGTGATGGTGTCTGGGGAGGTGATAAAGCCTTGTCGAGCCACATCAACGGGGACAGCCTTTGAGAGTTCATGTGATAAGGTATCTCCACTTAAAGATCGAGTTAATAAAGACAGTCCCCTGCAGGGATGTTCCTCTGACCTATCTAACCTTAGATAAACCCTCACAAAGACTCCTTTCCTAGTGACTGTACATGTCCAGTTGACAATCAGAACTAGCATTGCACAGAATCACTCTCATCCCCTTTGAAATATATATACATATCTATGTATATATGTACATATATGTATATATACATACATATATATATCTCCCCCAAAGATTAAGAGAAGACCTTTTTTGGCTCTATCATCATAAAAACAAACAAAAATATTTAAGTTAGATAATTACCAAAGTCTCCCTCTATAATATCCTGCCTGTCTCAGGATACTGACTTTACTAACTTGATTGTAAGGAGTGTGTGTGTGTGTGTGTGTGTGTGTGTGTGTGTGTGTGTATTTTGTCTTCCTCATATGCTTTCTAACCAAGTTAACTGTTTCATAATTAAAGCAGTGTGCTGTAGGTTGTAAGTTTGTAAGGGAGCTGCTGTTTACCATGTAGTTAAGGCAAGGAGCAGAGAGATATTTATGCGGGTCTGAAGAAGTGTGTGTATTTTCTAAATGGGGGTAGGCACTTCGATTGTAATGATTTTCCTCTGTGTCCTTTAGTAGGTTTCCAGGGCTTTTTCATTATGGCAAGGCTGGGCCATTTGACATACCTGCTCTCTAATCAGCCCTGGCTGACTTCCAGCCAGCCTAAGAGGAAACTCACTAGGCCCCAGGTTTAATTGGGGCCACCCACCGAGGAAATGCTTCCTCTCCTTTGTCCAGAGAGATGGAAGCTCTTCGTGTCATATACATAAAATCTCCCAGGCTTTCCTGTCACGGTCCAAGGTTAGCTTTCTAGACTTTTCCTTGATCATCTCAAAAATGAAGCGCTCCAACCAATTGCAGGAGGAGATGGGTCTGGTAGCAGAGAGAGAGCCATGTTAAGTGTTTGCTGCCTGGACGTCTCCAGATAGATCCCAGACTGCTTTAAAAATAAGAAATGCACCCTTACCCACGTCTCGCTCCTCTGGAACCTTGGGTTTCTTCAACCAATTCCTCATACAAGCCACATGAGTTCTAGTCATTGGTTCTAAATATCTGGTTCTTGAAACTGGCCATTCAGCCCCATGGAGTAGCCACCGGGGGGGATTTGGAGGACAGTCCCCATACAACATGTTCAGCAAGATGGGGCTTGAGTAGCTCGGTGAACAGCTTATCAAAGAGGCCAGATCACTGGGGGGACAGGGTGATGCAGATGAGTAAATGGAACCTTTATCTTCTGCACACTTAACATTGCAAGTGTCTGATTTGGTGTCTAGAAGCATCCCCCTTTTCTCTATGCCTCTCAGCATTCAAATACAGCATTGTGGGAATAACAGCTCCCTGCCTCACAGCACCAGCACAGTGGGACGAGGAATGACAGAGGAGAGAAGACGGTAACAAGACCACCACTTAGCAAGCTAACCGGACAACCAACTTGACGGTTGTGGTTGTATTAATCAGAGTTTAGGCTGTCAGTCGAGTTAAACGCCACACACGCTGATCTTCTTTTGCTCTTTCCTTTGTTTGAGACAATACTTTTTGTTGTTTCACCATCTCGTGGATATGGACAGGGACACTTATTGATGACAGACCTCCCTTTTATACCCCCAACTACAGTCAAAGTCTCCTCTGGTTGACTCTAGGAACAGTGTGCTTCTCGACCTGTGGGTCGCGACCCCTTGGTGGGGTTGAATGACCCTTTCATGGGGGTTGTAGATCAGACATCCTGCACACCAGATATTTTACACTAGGTTTCATAACAGCGGCCAATTTACAGTTATGAAGTAGCATTGAAAAGAATTTTATAATGGGGTCACCGCACCACAACGTGAGGAACATGAGGGTCTCGGCGTGAGGAAGGCTGAGAACCAGGGCTGTAGAATAACTCAATCTGACCTGTAATGGTCATCCATTCACTGGAACTCTAGAGCCAACGCGAGTCGAGGCAGCAGCAGGATGGGCGGGGCCTGGGACTCTGTGTGTCCTTCTTTGTACCAAAGGGATGCAAATGCTGCTGCCATCAGGACCATATTCTGACCAGGGAGGTACTAGGGCATGATTGGTTATCACCTGGGTACTCTTTAGGTTCACCTGAAGCCAGGGACCTATAAAAATAATCCTACTCTGTATTCTTAACCATTAACACAGACCTCTGGGAGAGGCACTTGGCCAGGGTACTCTTAGATATAAACATCAACTGTGGGGGGAGCTCAAGAAAGTCACAGTCTCTAGGTATTCCTGATAGCACACAGTTGACCTAGGGAGGGAAGGAAATAAAGACCAGTGTGTCTTAGAACGTAAGGGAGGGAACAAAAAATGAGGAAAATTTGGGGGATAAAATAGGGGTTAAAACAAACGAAACGGTTGGCTATGGCTTACAGGCACGTGGCGCCTCTGGAGCTATGGAAATCGCTCGTTTTAAGGGAGCCGTAGCTGGTGTTCTGATGTGCTTTCTGTTGCTCTGATAACCATTGCCAAAAGCAATTTAGGGAAGAACGGGTTTATTTCCTCTTACAGCTTAACTCTATCATGGGGGACCAAGGCAGGAACCTGCTCAAGCAGGAACTTAGAGGCAGGAATTAAAGCAGAAATCATGGACGAATGCTGATTACTGGCTTGTTATCCTCTCCCCACTCCGACTTGCCTCCTGCCCCTTCTTATGTAGCTCAGGCCCACCCACGTACAGATAGTATGGCCTCAGAGGGTTGGGCCCTCTTTCGTCTATTAGCAATTAAGAAAACGCCTCATGATATGGCTGCAGGCCAACATGATAGAAGCAATTCCTTAATGGAGGTTCCCTCTTTCCAGGTGATTCTGGGTTGTGTCAAGTTGTGGCTGCAGCTGCCTGTAACACTAGGTTGATTGATTTTTGTGCCAGATTCAGTAGGCTAGGGTGGTTTTCCCTTCTGGTTTCCACACAGTGTATTTATTATCAAGGCATGCCCACGTTTGCCCTGCTCTTGGTACTGGGAGGAGAGACACCTGCTTTACAAAGCTGGCAGCAGAGTTGGATGGAGCCTATGGCTTCTCATGCACTGTCTTGGGCTCCTGGCATGAGGCCAGGGAGGAGCCAGCAACTGTGGGTTCCTTCAAACATGTGTTTCATGAAGCCTAGTCTTGTTGGAGCAGTCAGGGAATTCTGCCTATTGTTCAGTCCTACAGAATACAGATACCGATGACCAGGAATGAGACAGCTACGATTGGATGGAGAAGGAGGAAACCTGAATTACTTAAAAGGCAGATTTGGGATTAATTGATTCATACTCTCTCTCTCTCTCTCTCTCTCTCTCTCTCTCTCTCTCTCTCTCTCTCTGTCTCCCTCTCCCTCTCCCCCTCTCCCTCTCCCTCTCCCTCTCCCTCTCCCTCTCTCTCTCTCTGTCTCTCTCTCTCTCTCTCTCTCTCTCTCTCTCTCTCTCTCTCCTTCTCCTTTTTAACTGCCTTTACCCAGGAGTCTGAGCTCCTTGGAAATTGGGACGTAGATGGAGTGCACTTGCTGATGTGTTCTCTGTGCCTGTGCAGTCCTCTGCCCTTCAGATACGTCAGCAATAACAAAAAAAAAAAAAAGTCCTCTAAATCTTTGGAAATATGTGTCTAGGGCACAGGAGAAATCTGATCTAGGATAACGAGTCTGGGATTTACCAGCTCATGATGTTGCCAAAAATTCCTTCTCTGAGAGAGACTTAAAGCATATCCCCTCCCCCCAGAGCCCCCAGGTCCCAGTGACAACCTGAGATGCATTCCATCCAAGTTCACTGTGGGAACCGATGAGAGTATTGGGTTTACAGAGCAGTGGGTGAGAGGTCGCAGGCAGGAGCAGGGGTGATCTAACTGCAGACACACTGGAAGCTCTGCACCCAGCAGGGATGATGGCTTTTCCATGGCCACGTAGATAGAACCTCCTCTCTGGGTCCTTCCTCACCTATATCCTCTAGACTCTTCCCCAAGACAGAAGCCATGTGCAATCATGCCAGATGGCACATATCTGGTTTGGATATGGGAAACTCAGGTGAGGTTCCCATGAGAGAGAGAGCCAACAGTCAAAAAGAAAAAAAAAATCCACCTGCGTAATCTTTGGCAATCAAGCCCAGGGGGCCGACTGGTACTCCAGGTGGAGCTTATCATATGAAGAAAGAGAATCGAGAAAGACACAAATCCATGGTCATCGATGTTTAAAAGACATAAAAGCGGAGAACTGGTGAATACAAATTAAATGTGACCAAAAGCCAGATCGAATCCAATCAAAAGAGGACAGTGGATGGAGCAGTGGAGGCTGGAAGGCTTTTCGGGGGAGTCGGCAGCCTTTTAGTTTCAAACGCTACACCTCGTTTTAATTGCTTCACTTTATATGTGGGGTGCATGTGTGTGCATGCACGTGCGTGTGCATACACCTGTGAGTGCAGAGGGAAGAGGGCAGAAGGGCCTTTGGAATCTGGAACCGGGATTGTAGGTTGAAAGCTGCCCACCACAGTTGGTGAAAATGTAACCAGGGTCCTCTGAAGGAAGAAGGGTTGTTAAGTACTGAGCCTTCTCCAGCCCATTCAAACTCGATTCCTCTTTGAAGACGAACTGTGCCAGCGGCTGGCTCACTCTCCCAGTTCCGTTAGTCTCCATCTGTCTAGGATTTTTAATGGTGGTATTTGAACACTTCCTATTTCCTTGTACTTCTTCATTAATTTATAAGGTTTATTGCACTTTTTATTGGAAGGGAATGTGACTATAGGTAGGGACTCATTGCAGGTCAGTGAGGAGTGAAATGTCTTGCCGACCTTTCCTACCCAGCTTTCCCAGTGAGCCCTGGGGTAGAGGGAGCACCTGAAAAAGATGCTCGTGAGCCGCCGAGATGGTTCAGTGAGTTGAGGGGATTGTTGCCCAGTCTGATGACCTGAGTTCAATCTCCAGGATGCACATAGTGATTAGAGGGGGAAGATTCCTACAAGCTGTCCTCTGATCTCCACATGCATGTCCAGCAGCCACACCCCCAGCACACAGTAAATGAATGAGGATAAAATTGGTAGATCAGTACCAGTGATAGAATGTAGCAGGTCTTCTTTGAGTTCATTTCTTGGGCCAACAATTTTCTTCAACATGAAAGCGTTACCGTGTGTGTGTGTGTGTGTGTGTGTGTGTGTGTGTATTAAAAAATAGGTTTCATTATGACATTTTTATATAAATTCACTGATCCACTTGGCCCCTCTTGCTTCCCCTTGTTCATCCCCTGGATGGAAATCCCACTTAAGCATTCCGTGTTATGTGTGTTTGTGTGTGTATAAAACTTCTATGTATGAGACAATATGTGTGATGTTTAATTTTCTCCCTAAAATATGATTTTCATGTCCTATAGATTTAGACATGCCCCTCAACATAGATTAAAACAGTAGAAAGGAAGTGATACATTTGAGAGAATGAAGCCCCCTCTCCAATCCGCAAATCCAATCAAACAAGAGGCATCAGTCCTTCTCAGTCATCACTTCATGCTTCCTCTACGAGTATAAACAGTGAAAAGGATGAATCCTATTCAGTAGGAAGTGGCGCTGGCATCCAAACAGAAGTAGAAGTACAGTGGGTCCCAATTACTGTTTTGTAATATATTTAGTTACATCCGAAAACCCAGACACACTTAATTGGACTATTCACAGTGATGCCAAGAATGTATAGTTACAACATTGTTCCAGGTGATTCTGATTAATGGTGGTTACCAGTCCCCACTGCTCCAGGCCCGAGGCTCAGGGGGAGCTGGTGTCTAAACTCCCCCTGGTGCATGATGGGTAAAGGAGGAACGAATGGTGCCTGCACACAAAAGGTATTTGTCCTTCCTGGGAGGCTTGATATTTTCCAGAGCTTTTGAAAAGTACGTATTCCACTCTTCCACAAGCTCCGAACTTGGCCTTGAATTTGTTTGTGGAAATAAGTAGCCTCGTTTTAATACTAATTCTTTAGCCCCTGGCAAGCAAGGGATTTTTAATAGTAGAGCTTGGGAAAGGGCTAAAAAAAGAAATAGGGAAGCAAGCCTACCACACGCAGTGTAAGATCCTCAGTGGGAAACAGAGGAGACCTTCCAATACAGGTGACTAGAGAGTCCTGGTTCAGTGTCTATAGAATAAGAAAATAAAATGTGATGCCAAATCAAAGGTGAGAAAGATCCACGGGGAATCCCCTAGTCACAAGTTAACTGGAGAGTAGGACACAGGGGAAGAGATGGACGTTAGAGCATCACGCACATGGAAGGCAAGTATTTTACTGCCAAGCCACACCCTCTGCCCTCTTTTTACTATTTATTTTGAGATCAAGTCTCACTAAATTGCCTAGACTGGCCTTGAACTTACAATTCCCCAAGTCAGCCTCCCAAGTAGCTAGGATTACAGGCCTCTCTGCCCAGGGCTGACTTGCTAAATTGTTTTGGATGACCTCTAGTTAGAAAATTAGATGTTAAACTCCAGGGTTTCTGTCTGCTATATTGCTACTAACTTGTTGTAGCAATATAAACTCTCTTTGGTTTGAACTTCCTCCTTGGTGTTCCTCATCTTTCGGAGTCATTTGATTATAAAGGAGGCAGAGTCGGGAACTCTCTTCCCTCCCCACTGATTTTAAGGACAACTTTGCTACCTAGGTCTCTTTTCTGAGATACAGAAAGTAGGAACAGGAAGTGTTCCTACTTTCCAGGTCTCCAAGGAGTTACATCCATATCAGGGTAGGATTCCCATGGGGGAAGGAAGAATTGTTGTGTTTATACTCACACGTGGTGATATGTTTGTGGGTATGGGTGCATGTGTGTACAGCACACACATGTAGAAGTGAGAGGATAACCTCGGATGTCCTTCAGAGCTTTCCAGTCTTCCTACTTTCTGTTTGGGACAGGGTCTCTTCATGGCCTGACTCCCAGGATAGCTGTCTAGTGTGCTTTGAGAGATCCTCTTGTCTCCAGCTCCGGTCTTAGAGCGCACAATTACATGGATTACAAGGTCTGCATTACCTCACCCAGCTTTTTACAGTTTTGGGGGCTCTGAAATCAGACCCCCACTTACGTGTTTTACTAAACATCTGCCTAGTCCCGCTTGTCTGGGCTTTCGTTTTCCTTTGACTGCTGGGCTGAAATAAGTCTGACTTCTTGGTTTCTCTTTTTCATCGCTTCAAGATGGTGGGAATTTCCTCAAGATATGAATGTCTAGGAACTGTGAGGTACACACTGGCTCAATAAAACCTAGCAAGCTATTTGATACAGCTTTTGAGAGGCTGAGCAGTGAGGGGTGAAAATCAAGAGGTGGCTACCTCGGAAAGCTAACGATGGTGAGCTGGGAAATGGTTCGCTCTATGAGAAGGATATGTGCACCTTTATGGATCAGGGACAATAGGCAGTATAAATAGCGAATAGGGTTTTTCTCATATTTCTTGACCTGGACAGGAAGAGATATATTACCAAAGACGTATTGCTCTGCAAAATAAGAAGGTTAAGTTTATGTCACTAAATATAAAACCAGCATCTAGACTTTACCATTGATTTGAAAGCAAGGGTAATAAGAGAAAATATTAAATTTTTTCCTCTATGTCCAATGTTTCTGTTTCTGATTTCTTTGCCTTTAGCTCTTCCTCTGTTTCTTCTTCCACATTTGAATGACATCTGCATGCCATGTTCTGGACTAAGATTGGAAAATATTTATTGACTTCTTATGAACTTCAATGGTTATTACAGTGTTTTAGATTATAGTTTTAAAATCAGCTAAACATTTCAAAGTATTTCCAAATGACTTAGAAATACTACAAAATCCTGGTCTTCAAGGCTGGATGCCATGCTGATGACTCTCTGTCGCCATCTAGAGGTAGTGCAAACATATTGCAGGCCCAGTACTTAAGGAAACTCAAGGTCAAACGTCATCCCAGAAGTTGGGGCTTTGCAAATGTTTGTGTATCTGTTTTGCAGGAGAAATTGGATGCTTTCACCTGTACATGAAAACAATTGGAATTTTGATTGCTATATTTATAGTGTTACAAGAAATGAGTCTCAGACTGAGATCTGTTGATCTTATAAGAACCAGAAAGACACCGAAGTGGATGAACCACCTACGTTAGGTTCATAAGGAGGTTGAGGACCTCATTGGACGGGCACTCAATGACTCCATGTTGATCGAGAAGAGATTAAGATTAAGAACTACACTTTGTATTCATGTCATCACCTTGGGAATACCTTCCTCACCTCCACCCTGGGAACATCTAGACGCCTGTCCTAACTGTGTATATGGGGTGGTTAATATTGACTGACAGTTTGGCAGGATCTAGAATCACTTAAAGGTGAGCCTGTAGGCATGTCTATGTGGCTGTTAGTAATCTAGAAGATTGGGCTAATAGTTGAGGTGAAAACCTCAGTCTGTGGTTGGCATCAGGCCCCAGGGGGGGTTGAATCTTAGATTGACTAAAAAGGAGATAGTAAGCTCAATACAGGTATTCTTCTCTCTGCTTCCTATCCTTGGACACAATGTAATCAGCTGCCTATCTCTCCTGATGCCATGAACTGTATCCCTGCTAACTATGAGCTAACACAAACCCTCCCTCTTTGTCTGATACTTTGTACTTTGTCACAGTCCTAAGAAAAGCAGCTGATTCGGAGTGGTACTGGTTCATAGTTACAGGACAGAGGGAGACTGCTTAACACTGGACATTTTTTATTTATTTATTTATTTTTATTAACTTGAGTATTTCTTATTTACATTTCGAATGTTATTCCCTTTCCTGGTTTCCGGGCCAACATCCCCCTAACCCCTCCCCCTCCCCTTCTCCATGGGTGTTCCCCTCCCCATCCTCCCCCCATTACGGCCCTCCCCCCAACAATCTCGTTCACTGGGGGTTCAGTCTTAGCAGGACCAAGGGCTTCCCCTTCCACTGGTGCTCTTACTAGGCTATTCATTGCTACCTATGAGGTCAGAGTCCAGGGTCAGTCCATGTATAGTCTTTAGGTAGTGGCTTAGTCCCTGGAAGCTCTGGTTGGTTGGCATTGTTGTTCATATGGGGTCTCGAGCCCCTTCAAACTCTTCCAGTCCTTTCTCTGATTCCTTCAACGGGGGTCCCGTTCTCAACCCTGGACATTTATAATGCCCATGTCCAAACATAGTAGCCCTTAGACTGAGACGTAACATAGAATGTGTAACTTAGAGCTGTTTCCTTGGAGTCTAACCTTGAACTTGGTCACAAAAAGAGGGGGCCTGAAGTGATGTGGATACTTTTTTTTAACAAACTCATCTTAGTCCCAGGAAGAACATTATTCAGGGACACAATTATTATGAACTGATTGTGGGTAGACCATTTGTCCCTCCAGTTTCCTTTTGAGTTTACTTGGTATGGTGACTTACAGCACCACTGACCCCGGTCCTCCTTTCTTGTTCAGCCTGTTGGTTAGTGACATGGTGGGGTGAATTTTTTACTCTATGTCTTTGATGTCTAATTTCCTTTAGTATCCGGTTCTTCCTCGAAGTCACCTAAGGCACTGTCACCCCATGTCATAATCTGCTGGATGCTCATCTCCGGGTCCTCCACCCAATGGCTCCTGGCTCAGCGTTGCAGGCAAGTTTGATGCACATGTAACTTAACATAGAATGTGTTTCACTTGACATAGTGCACAAAGTAATGGAAATATCTTCTGTTCTTACCTTTAAAGACTACTTATGAAATGCATAGAAAAATATACTTAGTTCTTAGGATAATCTTTAGACATATCATTATGATCCCTGTTTATCATGTTATAAGACAGGGGCCCTCAGGAAACCCCAGTGATTACAGAGCCCTGATATGTCTCACTCTGAAGCCACCCCCTCATCCTTCCAGCACCTATTCACCAGCCCACGTTTACCATTCAGTCACTGTTGCAGTCAGTGAACTGGATCATGCATATTAACCTATCACTTCTACGGTTGGCACGGACCTCCTTTAACTGGCATTCAGGGAACTGAGCAGGGCTATCTCCTGTTACCACCCTTGGTCTAAGATCTCTATCCTGGCACACCCTGATGCTGGCAATAGTAACCCAACTTTCTCCTCTCTGACTTGCCTCAGGACCTCTGATCTGTCTATGTGCTCACCCGGCTTCCTATTGGCTGATTTGGGGAGCTGATATTCCCTATCTGCACATAGCACACATTCACCACATTCAGCAAAGTCTGATGGTTTCTTACACCCAATATACCTGCAGGCTTTATACATCTCCTGCCAACACTCCAGGGCCCTTCTCATTTAACCAGCAGATGGATTTGTTTCTGACCTGCTTAAGACTTCCAGCATAGCAAAAAACCCCTTTCCTACTTCAAGCTCTTCGTGGATGCTGTTTCCCTTCTCTTAGCTGGTGGACCCTAGTGCCCTTTTTCTTGTAAAACAGACCTACTGTTTGGGGCTTTTCTCCCCTCCAGTGGCATCTCTAAGAGATGTCTCATGTTTGACAAGTCTTCTCCCTCCTCTCTCACCACTGCATCCTCTCTGGCTTAAGAATCTGTGCTCCTTAATGATACTTGCAACCACATGTTTCTCTTACTGTTTTACTATAACTCAGCTACCCAATGAAGGTCTTTTCCCTCTGGCCTATGAAAAATTATTTCATTCCTCACTATAAACTGTAGAGATCAAAAGAATCAAATGCATCGAGGGGCTGGGTAGCCCTACAGAATAGGAGGTACCGCATGGCCACCACTAGCTGTTTCTTAGGAGTAATACAAAGGGGTTTGGGTGTCTGGGGACAAGATTCAACTTGTGAAAAAAGAGTGTGGAAAAGGCCATCTCAGAGCAGGGGTGTGCGGGGAGGGTTCGCACACCGGGGACAGTGACTAGTTATTCGCTGCACACTGTCCATTCTTCAAGCTGCCTTAGATGGACTAGTTACTGGCAGGATTCTAGGCAGCCGGGCGACCCTGAGTGCATCCAGTTTCAGGTCCATTTCTTCATCAAAGTTTCAGGATTTCCACCTGGTCGGGGAAGGGCCAGGGATATGACACAAGAGAGAAAACTGCAGAAAGTTTCCAATAAACCCTGGGTCTGTTCACCATCACCAGAAGACTCTCTCGCCTCTTACCTGAGCCTCCAGCGTCTCAGCTCATCTCTCAGTGCGCCTGAGTTAGGATCCCAAGGCGGACCCAGAGGGCAGCCCTCCCGTCCTGGCGGTGCGTCCGTCCCTCCCTCCCCCTGACTCCCACCCGGCCTCCCCACCCCCTCTGTCCCCTCCCTCGGAGCCCAGTCCCAGAAATCCCACGCTCTTTGCCGCACAGGAGCTCGGACGAACCCGGGGAAGCCTCGGGTCGCCAATCACGGCGCGGAGGAGAGGCGGGCGCTCAGCTCTGGCGCGCTGGGGGAGCCAGCTGGCGCTGCTCTGCGCGAGCCGCACACAATCACTCTGATACCGACACGCGCCCAGATCCGCGAGCATCACCGTCAGAGCTCCCTAGCCACGGGTGCTGCAGATTCGGCTCTGGGAGCCCCTCTGCACCCCGAAGCGCCGCAGGCCCGCGTGGCCAGAGCAGGGAGGAGGCTCGCAGGCTCCAGTGCTGCCATGTGAGCGACCTTGGTGACTCGCACCTGGCGCCACACCTGGGGCTCCGCTGCCCTCGGGGGACAATGCGCGCCTGCCCCAGTCGCCGCGTCCGCACCTGACCATGGAGTGCGCCCTCCTGTTCCTGTGCGCCCTCCGGGCCGCCGGTCCTGGGCCGCCGTGGGGGCCCGCGGGACTGGCGCGTCTGGCCAAGGCAGGTGCCACCACCGAGGGGCGCGCCGCACAGCCGGGACGAGGGAGGCGCCCGCCCCGCGGCGCTGCTCACGCGGCGGTGTCACCCTTTTCTTTCTTGCAGGCGCTCCAGCTGTGCTGCCTCTGCTGTGCTTCGGTGGCCGTCGCCTTAGCCAGTGACAGCGGCAGCAGCGGTGGCAGCGGATTAAATGATGGTTCGTATTTGATCTCTGTGGGTACTCCGCCATCCCGCAAGGGCTTCCCCCTAGCATCTGGTCCCCTTTGTGTTAGAGAAAAGAGCACTTCCTAACCTGGCAGGTGTGTGCTGTCTGAGCGAAAGGCTCCCTGGTTGGAAAGGGGAAGAGTGGCAAGGTCTGTGAGCTTATCAGAAAATCAGTGCCTCGAGCTGCAAGTCACATAGATGAGAAAATAATTTCCCTCTTTCACAGATGGCTTGTTAAGAAAAATAATCCGAACATAAGTAAGAAATTAGAAAGGAAGTGGGTACCGGGTGGGAAATTGATAAAAGGCTCCTTCCTTTCCTTCCTCCTCTGGGAAAGCCACAGATTAAGGTTGAGAGAGGTGAGCTCCCCTCCCTGCTACCCCACCACCACCACCTCTGCCCGTTTCCCCTACTACCAGTTTCCCACTCTCTTCACTGACTGGGCTTGGATGCCCAAAGATGCCTTCTTTTGGTGAAAATCCCTAGCACAAGATATTTTAAGTCCTTCTTTCCCCTGCCTCTAAAGTCCCCCAACTTCAAAGATCCATCGCAGGCTTCGGTTTTCTCATTTATTAACTACACAGAACTCCCTGAGAGGGAAACCCTTGTTTCTCAGGGTTTCCCACTGTCTTGCAGGAAGACAATTGATGATTGCCCAGGGCTCTTTAGCAAGACTTTACTACAGGCCAACATGCATTTCTTGGGATTCTAAATTTTTCATCTTTATAGAGTTGAGTCCTCTTGCCCTGATACAACAAGGGCTCATTCTGGGATTGAAAGCTGCTAGAATTATGGGCAAAAGCTTCCAGAGAATGGGTGTTCCGAGGACAAGAGACCCAGAAATGCTCTGTCAGAGCCTTAAGTTTCTAAAACTTCCCTCCTATTCCACCAGGATGTAATGGCCAGAGAACCCTTCTGTCCCAGGCATGGCCTGTAAGGACTTCTTTATTTTGTTTTTGGAGACAGAGGCTCATGTAATCTAGCTACAGAGAAGATGACTTCGACCTTAAGACCCTCCTACCCCCAACTCCGGAATGCTGGTTTCACTGGCTTGCCCAACACACCTGGTTCATGTAGCATTGAGGAGCGAGCCCATGTCTGACAAGAACTCTGCCTACTGAGTTACATTTCCCAGCCTCTGAAAGGACCATCAGTAGCTAGCACAGCACATCATTTTATTACAGAGGACCTCTCAGCAACCCCTTTCCAAGACAGGAGTGAATGAAACCAACAGCCTGTTTGTTCCTCTCTTGGAAGCAAACTTGTAGAAGGTGTCTGGGGTAGGCAGGGGGGAGAGGGGTCTGGATGATTTGGCAGACACCCCACATGATCTTCCAAGGAAGAGCAGGTGGAGTTTCAGATGGTCGTGCCCAAGGAGGTAAGAAACACACACTGTAGAAACTGTCTGGAACATATGTCGGAAAAGGTTATTATGTTGTTAGGTATGACTGGTAGATAGGGAAAGAAACGGGTTTTTCCTTTAATAAATAAAAAAAAAAAAAGGAAGGAGAGAAAGGCTGGCTTTAATCAAAAGCTACATACCTACCTGCAGAGCAAACATATCAGGAATTTTTGAGAACTAAAACTCGTGCGGCTCAGTTTTAAGGGAAAGAGAAGGGAAATGCATTTTTTCTTTTATTTTCTGAAAATATGTCAACGATAGGGTGTTTCTAGTTTAAAGGAGAAAGGGAGAAAATGAGAGAACCATGAAAGAGTTGACCACACCTTAAAAGTCACAAATGGTCCAGAAAGAAACAGGGCAGGGGCGTGTTCTTGTCCTGTTAGATGTCTTTGCTAATTAAGCCCAATCAGAATACATTTAGACTGTCGAGAATTGATCCCTACACACTGTAAGACTCCCTGACCCCTTAGCATCTTTTGTTTTAGTTTCATTGTTGTTGTTGTCTGTTCAAGAAAGGGGATTCCCCCCACCCCCACCCCCCTTTCTCTTCTGCAAGCCAAGGACCCAAGTGACTCAAACATGCCTCTTAGTTGTTCGGAATCTTTCTAAACACTTTCCAAATTAGTTTCCCATTCTGTGCCTAGAAAGTGGAAACCCAGAAGGGTTGTTTTTTTCTTTTTCTCTCTGTCTCTGTCTCTCTGTCTCTGTCTCTCTGTCTCTGTCTCTGTCTCTGTCTCTCTCTCTCTCTCTCTCTTTTTAATTCACACTGGGCATGCTCCACATCTTCTGGGACGATGCTTTTCATTTCCAAAGTTTTGTGAAAGAAAACAGTGTACTGACTTTGCTCTTTCCCACAGCAAATTGTTTCCTCACGGCCCACCTCCCCCTACACACCCCCCAGATCACACAGCAATTAGTGCTGCTCAGGGGAGCCAGGGGGAAGGCATTTTTAAACATGCCTTTCCAGGTGTCCCGATCCGCCACACCCCCTCCAACAAGTCTGAGCAGTTCAAATCGTCAGCCTCTACCTGGGATGTTTCTGAGGTCTTGGAGGCATGCTTTCTGCGGAGCTTGTACTTTAGGCCTCGGGTTAAACAGAAGAGTCCCTGGTGGAAGGTGTTTGAAATACCAAGGGAGACCCAAATCCTGGCAGGAGTAGCCAGCCTCATGCACTGCAAGAGTGAGCTGCCTGCCCCTTGTTAATGCATCAAGGGAACCTTCAGGAACAACATATTTTGTGTCATTCACACGTTAAACTCCACTAGGGAAGTTTCCAGATTCAACCTAGACAAGACTATCAATCAAATTCGCCCTTTATATTGATTTGTGTCAATAATAATAATAGTAATAATAATAATAAACAATTACATACAACGCTCCATGGCTAATATATGAAGGGTCCCTGTGTTTCTTTTCAGACTGAGTATTGACCTTTCACCCAAATATCTTTGAAATTTATCAAAACTGCACTTAGCTTTTAGTTTTTGTAGGATTTTTTTTGTTGTTGTTTTTAATGCTAGGCAAGTGTTGCCCCCCCCCCCCCGAGCCCCAGCCCCAGCTGTAGCCTCTGTAGTTTAATGCAGGGCAGGTGAGGCTCTCTGAATTCTCTTCACTGTTAGATGCACGGAGCGAGGATTTTTTGTGAGCTTTGGGGCAGGCCGCTGGAAAGTGGCCCTTTGGCATCCTGGGCGCTGGGTGCTGACAGCTAACTTTTTCCATTCCAGATTACGTCTTTGTCGTGCCAGTAGAAGTGGACTCGGGCGGGTCATATATTTCGCACGACATTTTGCACAACAGGAAAAGGCGATCGGCACACGGTGCCAGCAGCTCCGTGCACTACCGCTTTTCAGCATTTGGACAGGATCTACACTTAGAGCTTAAGCCCTCGGCGCTTTTGAGCAGTCACTTTATAGTCCAGGTACTTGGAAAGGATGGTGCTTCAGAGACTCGGGAGCCTGCGGTGGTACAGCAGTGTTTGTATCAGGGATTTATCAGAAATGACAGCCTGTCCTCTGTTGCTGTGTCTACGTGTGCCGGCTTGGTAAGTCTGCGCCGTTCTAACAGAGCTCGTCCTTTCGTGTTTTGTATAACTTGAATGAACAGATGTCCGATGCATTAAGCTCCCTCTAGCCAACGCCACACATTTACACTGTCAGCTTTGATACGTATAATAGTACGGATAATTATACATTAGATTAATTGAATTAATCTAATCTGGTCTCTGGGAGAAAAAAAAAGAAAATATAATAGAACTTTAATGAGCATTTAGAACATTCTTTTGATGTTTAATGGCCTGGGCCCTTTCATTCTCCATGTTTGAGACGATCCCCAAGGAAATTAATTTGATGGATGCCATTCGCTTTGGAACGTCTTGGGAGACCAGGCATTCTATAAATCTCACCGACTACATGCGTCTCCATTGCTTTGAAAGGGGGGAAACTGCATTTTGATCTAAAATTGTATTCAGCAGCTTGAGTTACCCTACCTTCAACATGCTGAGATCATGGTGGGGTGGGGGGGTCCTTTGTTTTCCTTCTGGAATTCTGTTGGTGGTGTGTTAGTTACAGAGGGTATCCTCTTAGAACAGAGGAGGAATGTGTGGGACTGGCAAGATAACGCATGGCACTCAGGGAGGCAAGACGTTTAAAAGCCCTTGGGACAAGCCTGATTTCCTTTCTGTATACTCTTTCTGTGTCAAACACTGGGCCAAGAGTATCCATGTAAACTATATTGAGAATCCAATCAAGTGTACAAGGCAGTAAATGGCACCCTAGGCTTTCGTTTCCTGTTGCCACGGAACAGTGTCTTGGACTGACAGCAGAGTTGGTATTGAAGACACGTGGTGATCATGCCGAGGCATGGCCGGAAGAAGGAAAATCTGAGAAGGCCTAGTTGGGAGTTAGTTGATGATATACATGTGGGATACAGCTTGGCCAAGCAAGAGGCGTGGCTTTGGGAGTGGGCTGGGGTGAACGAGGGCTCCCATATTCTCAAGGGTTAAGATTTTTTTTTTTTAGTTTCAAGTTTTTTTTCCCCACATGCTATGCTGAAATCCAGCCAAAACCATAACCACAACCATCATATTCTTCAGCGTATTTAAATTCCAAAATAAAACCAGTTAGCAATACCCAGCTAATCTAGATTCATTTGAATGATCACTGTCTCAGAGATTCCCTGGGTGTTATGACAAGGTTACACACACGTTTGCACACACATGCATGGTTACATCTTAGTTTTCATCCTTTGGGGTGTGTGTGTGTGTGTGGGTGTGTTTAGTCTTCTACTGGGTTTTGGCATTCTCCTTGTGTTTCCCACTCTCTGCCTATTCCAATTTCCAAAAGTCTTCCAGGGTCGCTCCCTCCACCACAAAGCCTTAAACCATCTCATTCCAAGTGCTCACAATTAACAGCTGTGGACCCAGTTCTCATTATCAAACCAGCACTGAATAGTAGGGTTCTCCTGGTACCTTAGTTTCCTCATCTCTAGATCCACGACTACGGCCGATGAGTTGGCTCAATAGGTAAAGATGGTTGCTGTCGAGCCCTGTGACCTGGGCTCAATCCCCTGGGACGCACATGATGGAAAAAGAGAACCAACCCCTCTGACCTCTGCACGCATGCTGTTGCAAGCCCACACCCACACACGTACACAACGTATACAAAATAGATAAGGGTGTTAAATGTTATAGAAATAGAAGTGACTGCTGAAATTTCACCCCAGGCTTATAGACAGGAAATGATTTATGTGTGATGTGCTCCTTTAGTCTCGATGTCGGCTCCTTCTTACAGAATGCAGCCTCTCCACGTTCAGCACTCAGAAATTCTGCTCTTTGGGGGAGGGGTAGGAAGTCTGAATTGCTAGCTCCAGGATAGACATCAGGTTATCTTTTCTGGGGAAGAGGTTCACTTTTGAACTGGGAACAAATTACCATCTAAGGCCGAAGAATGAAGTAGGTTAAAACTCTCCAGTTTCCAAAAGTATGAAAGAAATAACTGACAACGGGGGTCTGCCCTGTGGAAGGCGCAGGTTGTCCCTACTCTGCAAGAGGTGTCTGGACTTAGTTATCTTGACATCACTGGGTCCTGGTTTGTTCTCATGAGTGGTGTGAGATGATATCTAAGATTTTTATAATTTCCAGGCATCTGATTCCAACAATCTAATTTGGTCACCCTGGTAGAGCCTATTAATTAAGAGGCAGGGGAACAACCAAATATATTTGTCCTTGAGTTTGCTACCACCACCACCACCCCCATAAAACACCTATGGAATCCAGCAGACCACTTAGAACCAAAGTGAGAGAGGATGGAACTCTCACTAGCAAGTGGTGACCCTGATCCACATTAATTTCATAACCGTGTGTTGAAGGGTGGTATCTGCATAGAAATGTTAAAGTGCACATACAGAAGATGTAAACGAAAAGGTCATGGGATAACTTGACTAATGTGTACAAAGTTTACACCCATATATGTGAGCCTAGATCAAACAGGACATTTTTAGTGCCTGGAGAAGGGAACTCAGTTGTTCCTGTCTACCACGCCCTAAAGAAATTCATGGTTTATTTATGCTTATTGAAAATTGTTACATAGAATCATAATGTACTTCCTGGTATGAGGACCCCCATGATGGTTTTGTTTGCTTGTTTGTTTGTTGTCTGTTGTTGTGTTCTCATTCTGTAGGGTACGTGCCTAAGAGTAAAGTTTCTGTGCTCCCAGGATAGGCATAAGTGAAGCTTTAGCAGGTGCTGTGAATCAGTTATCCAAAATGGTTGTGCCAATATACACTTCAACCAATAGTATGTGAGAACATTCTGGACACTTCCTATTCTCGCCAACACTTGATACTATCTGCCTTTCCCGTCTCACTCATTTTACAGGTGTACATTGGGTACCACACTGTAGCCTATGTCTTTCTGATGGCTAATGGGGTGAAGTGCCACCTTAAAGCTTATTGGCCATTTATGTGTTTTTTTAAAATAATCTTTACTATACAGAGACAAGATACAGAATACATTTTTTCAACTTAAATACTGGTGTGTGCTCCTTTCTCAGTGAATAGAAACAATTCTAAACAGAACACCTTGATAGTAATGTCTTCCCACTGTGGCTGTCAAACTCTGACATCATCTATTTTGTTTTGAAAAAGCAAGTCACGTGAGAACCACTGGATAAGCACAGAGAACAGCCCTGTTTTCCCTCTTCTAGCTACCTATAGATACTGGTAAGCATTGCTGGCCAAGAGGGAGGCTCTTAACTCTCCTAAGGTTAATTGACAGATGTGGCAATGGATTGAGAACACTGTAGATGTTCCAAAAGTTCAGCAGATAGCCTGATGTCACTTGTTGGAGTGACTCGTCAAAATGTTAGCATGCTGGAAGAGCCATGCCATTCTTCATCCATTCATGCAGACACTGACAGGACGTGGATGGTACTGTGAGACAAGATACCTTCAGGTAAAGCCTGGGCGTTCTTAAGAGTGGGGCCAGACCACTGGCTTCACGATCACTTTAGATGTGATCGCCATCTCCCAGCGAGTCGCAGAATATATTAGGGAAGTAATCAGTTACCCTTAAATGATCTAGCAAAATGCCAACGGAACAGCCTGCTCCCACCTAGCCTGTTAGGGAAGCCTCAGAAGACAAGCTGAAGGGTAGTAAAATCACAGTAGTGAAATACATGTATTTTTCTTGTAGGCAGGAGGAAGGTAGGCGTGCCCACTCCAGCTGGAATGTTTCTAGCAGGGGATTTCCCTGAATGGTTCAAAATTACCCAGTGTTTAAAATATTTCTGATGCTTTTTTTTTTTTGGAATGTACACTTACCATACCAAGCTGACAGAATTAGCTTTAAAGAGTTCAGGGGGTTGTTCCTTACCTGCAATCATTTGTAGAACTAGGAGCAAACGAATCTTACAATCCATTAGGTTTGCACGGCACTCTTGGTTCTTAAAACCAAATGACTGTTCTGGGTCACCACTGCCCATTCCCCCTGGTGACCTTAAACTTGGCAAGTGTATTGGGATTGCAGCCTTTCTCATGGAACCCTGGGGTCACATCGTAAGCCAGTCTACAGCTGCCTGCCATAGCTGTTCTTTCTCCTCTATGCAACCTCCTCCATCCGCCCTCTACAGTGACGAGGAGGGTCATGACCATCAGCCAACCCAGGCTCCTGGAAGGAGACCTCACCTTCCTGTCAAACTAATCAACTAGGAATCTCACCTACGATCCTTAGTTCTCTTTTCTGTCAGACTTTGTCTTTCTTTGAAGATTTTAATGTTTTAAAACCCTCTACTTTCAGGATCCTTCTGTGAAAAAAAAAAAGTGACTACCGAGTATGACCCACTGGATTAGCTTTGCCTGAGGTGCTAAAGGGCTCCTTTCCACAAAACTGGAACTTGAACCCAGAATCATAGTTTTCCTGAACAACTCTGCTGTGTTTTAGTATTTGAGAACAAGTTAACTGTGAGCACTTATGTTTGGGAATGTGTGGGGAAACCAAATTGGTTCCTTCATCCAGTGGCTGCTTATCACTTCTGTCCTGGCAGACACTTTTCTGAGTACAGTGTGTAAAGCCCTGGGTGAGGAGGACACAACCGCCATTAACATGCCCTGACAGAAGTGCCTAACCTTTTATTGGAAAGCAAGATATGTTTTTACTCTCTGTGTATTGAGTTAGTACCGGCATACACAAATGGGCACTGTGTGCATACACTGTCCAAAATGGCCAGTGGAACATGTTAGATGTGATTCCTAGAACAGGAGTCCCAGGCAGGCATGAGTTACCACATGGGTGTGGGAACCCAAAGCCAGGTCTTCGGCAATAGTAGCAAGTATACTTAACAGTTGTGTATTGCTAAACCATCTCTCCAGGCTAGTATCTAATGTTTTGAGACTGTAATGGGACACTGTCCATCTACAAAGCCCATGCTTTGCCATGTAATCCAGTTTTACACACACACACACACACACACACACACACACACACACAACCACAAAAATGCTCATACCAACCTGATTTTTTTAAGTGAGTTTAGAATTCATAGCTCTGCTTGGCTACACATAGCCCATGGACTGTGGATTAGACACACCCGCAGGAGAAACAGCAACGGGCTCTTAGATGTAGAAATTCCCATCTTACTCTGCACTAAGCTGTGGCTCATAAGAGCTCAGGAACAAAGCACCCACAAGTTATAGCCTCAGAAAAGGGAGAGGCTGGGCGAGGTGGTACCGGATGGCACCCTTCAGTACCACAGAGTGCACCAGCATGTCCCTGAGTCAGAGAGTCCTGCATCACTGACAGATGCTTAATTCTGTTTAAGCCTAGACTTTTCTCCATCGTGTTGGGTCACGGGTATTTTTTTCCTCTAAAGAAGATCTCTACATAGTTTCATGGAGACCAGACAGTCACAGAAACAGTGCTTTCCCCCAGTTTTGTACTGTGTCCTATGTGTGAAAACAACCTCTAAGGCAAGAGCTTCATGCTTACCGAGCTTAAAGAAAGCTAGGCACCCAGGCTGTCTGCAAATGCCCCATGGAGCAGAGGAAGATCTTGAGGTTCTGATCCCTTTGCCCCCGAGTTCTTGAGTGCTGGAATAGCAGAAATACACCAGCATGTCTGGTTTTATGTAATGTTAGTGATTAAGTTTGGGACTCTGTGAATGCTAGCCAGGTACTCTACCACAGCAGCTACGTCCCAAGCCTTTTCCCCTGTGTGACAGAGAGAGATGGTGAGTCTCACGTGCCCCAGGCAATGCACAAACTTCCTATGTTACTGAGGCTGACCTTGAAATTCTGGTCCTCCTGTCGATACCTCTGAAGGTGTGCCACCACATCTGGTTTTCTGTAGTACTGGGGACTGAACCCAGGACTCTGTGAGCTAAGAATTCTATCAACCAAGCTATGCCCCTGGCCATTCCATAACTTTTAATACACTAACATGCATTTTGAATATCTAAAAGATGAAATTGGTACTGTTCCTGTTTTAGAATTGTACTTCTAACTGACATATTAGACCAGGATTCCTGTTTTAGCATAAGAGAATAATTGCGAGGCATAAGATACTTTGTATCTGACTTCTCCAATGACCATGTGTTTGTTCTCATTGGAGATAATATATTTTTGCCTAATAAACTCAGTCTAGACCAGGCTCCATTTTATACATGTCTATCAAGTGAAAGCACATGCACACACACACACACACACACCGTCACTGACCTCGTGTGTCCATTCACCTCTATAGCGCACAGGTCTGCTGACTTTTGATAATTTCCACAGAGACTGGCTGACCACAACGAAAGGCTGCTTTGTTGTTGTTGCTGAGTCTTCTGTCTGGTGTTGGCATATGGTCCCCACTCCCAGCTGTATTACAGGCTCCAGCAGAGCGGTTACAACAACCAAGGCCGCCTCAAGGATCCCTTCCATTCGTATCCCCTGCTTACCATCTAACTTTGTCACTCGCTTTCTTTTAGTTTCTCCTTCCTTTGTCTGCTCATGGCCAGCTGCCCTGAAGTCACATGTGTCTTTTCTTCAGTGGTGGCCTTTGCAGCCTGTGAGGGCTACAGTGACCGTTCTCAGTTGGACCTGGGTCCCTGCAAGGAGCTTTCGAAGCAATCGGATATGAATAGGTGGCAGGGAGCTTTGATGTCTCCTTCTCGAAAGTATTTTATAACTCCGAAAGCTGTCACCGAGTTGTCTGTTGCTGGTCACCGCCTGCCAAGTTATCTTTAGAAAGCCGATTTCCATTCATGAAAGGGCTGGTGTTAAATGCCCCTAGCCCGTGGTTCTGCCGCTTTGCAGGGCCTTGCTAGCTTGCAGGGGTTGTTGAATTACATCTACCCACTTGGAACTTCATGGTCACTTGAGAGGATCATGTGAAATCACAGATTAGGACTGGGTTGTATTTGTGTGTTTTTTAATACAGGCTGACCCAAATCAAAGATGTTTTCTTAGGCTATTATTCAATTCATCAAGGGTAAAAAGACCCTTTTATTTTCTTGGCTTTTCTCCTCTGTGTTCTTCTAAGACATGATTTGTGAATAGAATTATTTGCTTTTATCAACGCTCTGAGCAAAAGGCCAAACCAAATTTAAAAAAAAAAATTCTTTTCCCTCCAAAGACTAAAGTTTTTGCAGGGCTTGGGGGAGTAGGACTCTAGAGTAGCTAAGACAAGCCTGAGGGGTCTCCCATGAGAGTCAGAAGGGCCCAGCCTCCCTCTGTGCTGCCTGCGTGTCATAATATAGCCATTAAGCACCATTCCTTCTGGATGGCTCTGCCAGCTATACTCGACTCCAGGGCGCTGGGCGGTGGGGCATCCTGGGCTTGCTTCCTGAAGCCTCGGGGCTTCTTTATCTGTTCAGTAGAAATGGCGGCTGGCAGAGGGTGAGGAAGAGGGTGGTAAAGTGCTGAATTTGCCATACAGTAGCAGCTCTGCTGGATTGTTGACTTTGAACTAGGAGGTGGTCTGGGCAGGAAATGGCCCTTGAACTCTTCCCCCCCCAACCACCACCCCCCCCCCCCCCCCGACCAAATCCTGAAGCCTCTCCAGGCAGGCCTGTCAGAACAGGAAAAGAATCTCTTTGGTGTTGGCAACCCTCTTACTGTAAAAGTTGGGAATCTTGCAGGGAAAGGAAACATTTTATCAAGGAAGAAAGAATAAAAGAAGGAAGCTGATCGAGGGTGAAGAGGAGAGGAGGAGGAAGAGGGGGAGGAGGAAGAGGGGGAGGAGGAAGAGGGGGAGGAGGAAGAGGGGGAGGAGGAAGAGGGGGAGGAAGAAGAGGGGGAAGAAGAGGAGGAGGAGGAGGGGGAGGAGGAAGAGGGGGAGGAGGAAGAGGGGGAGGAAGAAGAGGGGGAAGAAGAGGAGGAGGAGGAGGGGGAGGAGGAAGAGGGGGAGGAGGAAGAGGGGGAGGAGGAAGAGGGGGAGGAGGAAGAGGGGGAGGAGGAAGAGGGGGAGGAGGAAGAGGGGGAGGAGGAAGAGGGGGAGGAGGAAGAGGGGGAGGAGGAAGAGGGGGAGGAGGAAGAGGGGGAGGAGGAAGAGGGGGAGGAAGAAGAGGGGGAGGAAGAGGAGGAGGAGGAGGGGGAGGAGGAGGGGATCAAGGGATAGGTCACAGTTCAGATTTGTGTCTTCAGAAGATCTGGCTCCTCTCGTGGCCCCCTGCACAGTCAGGCACATCCCTCGAGGATACACTGTGAGCTTGACTGCTCCACGGTAAGCTGATAGGACCTCATGTCTGTTAGGTGGCAAGGAAGATGGATGCTCAAGATGGTGCCCCCCCCCCCCCGCAGGATCAAATTCCCTAACGTAAAAATCTGATTTGTTAAGATCCCAGGCGTTCTTGAGTACTAGCACGGCACCAGGACAGAATAGAAGTTAAAAGTTACCAGTTAGGCCCCGACTGGGGCCATTTTTGGGGCTGTCTGCTTTATTAAACTACAAACACCCAAGTTTTACCCAGAGTTGGCAGATTATTCAGAAGTAGGACTTGAACCTTTGTATTGACTTTTCCAAGTCTTTTGGAAGTGCCTGGTTAAAAAAAAAAAAATAAGAAAAGACAAAAGATTGTCACTTCAGATCTTAAATGCTAAAATGTTGACTGGCACTTAAATATTATAAAAACCTATTGCTTACCCTGTCTTCCTTCCAATAGCCCAGGTTCAAGGGCTTTTGTGAGTGAATGTTTGCACCAATAATCATTACTATTCAGGGTTACTAGAACGAGTGATGTACAGCTTACCTGAACTACTTGGGACTGCAGTGTTTAGGCCATTTTATCTCTGTCTCTGTCTCTGTCTCTGTCTCTCTCTCTCTCTCTCTCTCTCTCTCTATCTATCTATCTATATATATATATATATATGTAAACGTATATATATGTATGTATGTATGTATGTGTGTGTGTATAATTGTGTGAATGCATGCATATGTATGTACATAGAATTGGTTACTTTTCTACCACTGTGATAAAAATACCATGAGCAACGTCACTTATACAAGGAAGGGTTTATTTGGATTTATGGTTCCTGAGAGAGAAGGGTCCATCCTGACAGGGAACCATGGTAGCAGGTAGCAAATATGGCAGCTGAAGCAGCCAGGAGCTCACCTCTTGCGCTGCAGGCAGAGATCAGGAGAGTGAATGGCTTGAGTCTTTGAGAATTCAAAGGCCGCCTCCAGGGAGGTGCTTCCCCCAACGAGGCCACACCTCCTAAACCTACCCAACCAATACCACCAACTGGGCACTGATTGGTCATGTACCTGAGTACTATGAGGGATATCTCATTCAAACTACAACACACACTCACACACATACACTCACACACACATACACACATATGCACACATGACATTTATGTATAAGCATGTGTGTATATGTATGCCTATGTATATAAATACACATGTTTCCGGAATGGATTTAATCTACCTATCAATCCATCCATTTCCCATTCTCTTTCCCCCCAACTTGCTTTCTCTTCCTCCCTCCTTCCCTTCCTCCTCTCTTCCTACCCCTTTCTCTCTCTTTCCACCTCCCTCTGCTTTCCCTTCTCTTCCACTAGGATGCTAGCATCCAGCAAAGCTGGGTCCATCCAGATCATCCAGCTGTGTACTCGCTACCCTCCTCCATTATCCCTTCCTCCTCTTGGCTTCCTTCTGCAAACAGGGCCTCCTGAGTTCCAGGTGATTCAGACACTTCATTGGCTTCCCAACTTATTCATCTCAACCTGACTTACCCATCCCTAGGAGCCACAGATGTGTCATAGCTCAGAACGGGTATGTATGGTCTGGGATTTATGGTTCTTTACAAAAAGACTCTGAGGTTTCATTGAATGGATGGCTGTGCTCATCAGAACAAGAAGAACACAAAATCCTTCTTTTGCTTTGTATGTTCATGGATGAGTTAACCCAGAGGGGAATATTTATTTGTACGTGGATGTGTTGTATATTATGTGTGTAGGAGTGTGAAGAATTGTATTCACTGATATTTGTATTGAGGTATCTTTGTCGTGGTAGCATGGAGATATTTTTTTTAAAAAAGTCCTGGTTTTGGAATTGTATCATTTTAAAAATTTTGGTCATTTTCAGACCCTCCCTCAAGTCCTCAATGATCCACCTCCACTCCCTTCTCACCCAATCTACTGTCCCCTTAAAACACACAGCAGTCCAGTCTGACTTATGCTGACTAAATACTCCTATGTGTGGGCCATCCCCTCGAGTGTGGTCATCCTACTAGGATCACATACTTAGAGAAAACCAACTCACTCGGCAGCTCTCGGTTGCTAATAGCTTCCCAGCCAGAGGTTGGAGTCCATGCTTACCTCCCCCCTGCAACTTGGTGTTTTGTCTGGCTTGAGCTTAGAGAGGACAGGCTCATGCTGTCACAACTTCTGTGAGCTCATATATGTATCTGCCCTGCTGTGCCCAGAAAACATCATTTTATTCCTCTGCCTCTTGGTCAGTGTACTTATATCTCTTTTGGTTTTGGTTTTGCCGTTGCTGTGAAAATAAGTATGTATCTTATTACAGTCTGTCAGTTGCATACAGAACTGTATTTTATAGGAGGTGGGGCAGAGAGCCCCTTCTTTACAAACCACTGACAATCAGATAACAGGATATTAGCTATAGGCAGGGGTTGGGGGGTGGGGAGTTAACATGCTTTTCTTGGCATGTGCCACCACGTGCCATTGTCGTTATAACCTTAATAATTCCATCTTCAAAGCTTCTAAGAACTCACTTCCTCCTGGTTTTGCAAGGGCCCAAGGCAGTGGCTTCAAAGAGCTCCCTCCAGCAGAACCTCTGAGCTGAAAAGAAAAAAAAAAAAATCACATGGCTTCCCACCATACACAATAAGCAATTCAAGAGAAAATGGCGCTGATTAAATCTTGGACGTCCCAATAGAAACAGTCCTAATGATACTGCTACACACTAAGGCTTTCATGACCAAAAATATTTGTTCACAGCTCATATACAACACTGTCTACAAACTCAGGAGTTTTGGTTACAGCCTGGGAAAAGCCTGTTCCCACAGCTTGGGTGGTTGTTGTTGTTTGTTTGTTTGTTTGTTTGTTTGTTTCGTTTTTGCCAGTTATAGAGCAGAGTATATTTGAATGCTCTAGTAGAGGTCTGTCAAGTGTTCTGCCTCGACAGCGTGGTCACCTCTCCTGAAGGGATGGCTTTGATATATCTAAGACTTTTACCTTCAGGAGGATTCTTTTGATGGCTTATTCATGCCACTCAACTCTGAAATACACAGTCTGCCCTTCTTACCCATCAGTCACAGGAACATGCCTTCTACTATAAATTAGATGTGGCCGTCATTGATTTATGAGGAGTCAGCTCTGTGCGCCCCCTCCTTTGAGGGGCAGCCCTTGAAAGGTTGAGATAAGCCGGTAGGGGGGTTTATGTCAGCCGTCTTGTCAGGTTCTGTACCAGAGCAGGCTTTAGTGTCCTGAGGTCATCCCGTGAGCCCTCATTGCATTCCGTGTTTTACTTTACCGCTTCCAGGAGGCATGTACAGGCTAACTCAATGTTGATTTCTCCGTGAGCAGATACGATCACAAATCATTTGTATTGTGGGTAAGTCCGTGGGTCTGTTTTATGCCTATCAAAGATAAGACGGAAGTTAAATATGGCTTGTGTGTCTTTCTCCGCAGCCTTGTAGATCAGGGTTCTGCAGTCCTCGCTTTGCAGTAAAACTCACTGGCATAGGATGAAGCCCTCCCTGTCTTGTCAAAGCCTTACTTCTGTGTGTAAGATGTATACGAACTGGTGCTCAATACCACATATTTAACACTACCACAATGAGTAACAGAGAAGCCTAGAACAGTGGGTGATGGAGCAACGGAAAGATTGTGGATACTCTTGTTCAGATCCTAGTCCAGACCCCAGAAATAGAAAGTTTGGTGATAAGGCCAAGACATCCACACACCCTTTAAATTTTTTTTTTTAAATCAAAGCAATCTTTTAAAGATTCCCCAGGTAGTCCTGAAACAAAGTCAAGCTTGAGAGTCTCTCAGATAGGTAAATGTCATGGATTTTAGACACCTCAGCACCTCAGAAATAGTCTGTGCAATGGTTTAAGATGAGAGAATGACATGTTAAAATGCTTGCGCTTTAGAAACAGCCCCTCTAGTGATACAATTTTGAGGAAACATTTCTTTTGGCTAACGTTTAATATTTCATGTTAAAGATGTTGAGGAGGAAGGCCACACCTCCTCAACCTGGAGGAGGTACATGGGAGGTCTTCTTGTCCATAGAAGACCACCTCAAGTGTTAGGCCTCATTTTCTACCTTGAAGTGGCATCTTTTGCTGTTTCTTGGCTGTCTACACCAGGCTACTTGTCTCTAACAGGATGGTTGTTTTTGCTGCCTACACCAGGCTAGCTGTCCCTCAAATTTCCAGGGATCCTCCAGTCTCAGCTTCCTATCTGGCAGTAAAATGGATTATAGACACAAGCCATTGAGCTTATGCTGGTTCTGGGGAATCTGAACTCAGACCATCATGCTTTACCCACTTCTCTCCCAGCCCCAGCATTTGATTTTAAAACAATTTTAGGCTCATGGGAATTTGCAGGAATACTACAGAGAGGTACTGTGGGGGAATAACTGACCAATCTGGCAATAGTTTACTTGTCTGTAAAGTGGAGACTACAAGGAAAAGAGGGCTATTCTATTAAAGGGCAAACATCCAAGATGACCTCCCATTATTCCTTGGCTCTGATATACTTGCTTTCTCTTCTGGTTCTGAGGTCACTCACTGGATCTAGTTGCTACTTAAGGATGTGATTTCACAGAATATGCTTGCAAATCAGTTGGCCTTTACATGGGGGACATTCTAAGAAGATCTAACTTCATCAAACAAGCTCTTTGAATCTGGGTCTAGTTTGTGGGCAGATGTCCCTTGGACTAAGAGGAAAAAGGGCTTAGCACGGAAGAGACTCTCACTTGTGGGTTCTGGATACAGAAGGGGCCATGTCACAAGGCAAGGTCAGCCTTCCGGGACTACAGTAGCTTTTGACTGTGAAACAGGAAGCAAATAGACACACAGCAAGCAAACGGCAGCTCATTTCAGTTCTCCAAAGGAATGGAATTCTAACTGCAGTCTGAAGAGACTGGAAGTGGATTCCTTTACAGAACAAAAGACTATGGCAGCGCACCATGCACTTCTGACTGGAACAGTGAGCTGGCAAAGGACTGTAATAAGCTGCTTATTTGCTGTAATTTTTCTTGACTCAAATACAAACCTCTGAGGCTTATTCTAGGACCGGCATTTCAGGTGAAGGGCAAGCCCTGCCCCTTTTAGACTCATGGACAATCTTGGACAATCTGCCACCAACCTTGTGTGGCAGGTGAGGTAAGTGGGTGCGATGATTGGTCTGGATTGTCAACCAGTCGAGATTTAAGATCACCTGGGAGAGACACCTCTGGGTGTGATGTGAGGGAGCTTCCAGAACAGGATCAACCAAGGAGGGAAGGCTCCCCATCAAAGTGGGTGGCATCATCCACTGATGGCCTGGAAATAAAAAGTCTGGGAGAAAATCTGTGTGTCTGCCTGTCCTCCCCATCCACCACTGGTAGCAGGCGGTACGCTTGATCAGCCTTCTGATGTGGACACAGCACCAGTAACCCCCTAGGGGCCTTCCTGGTTTTCAGTGCAGACTCAGGACTGTTGAGACCCCTAGCTTCCTTGAACAAGTTCTGAGTTGTGTTTCTCCAGCCAGCAGATAGTCATTGCTGGACTATCTCTATGCCAAAAGCTACTCAAATGGTCCATTTTATCATATGCGTTCTCGTGTTCGTTCTCTCTCTCTCTCTCTCTCTCTCTCTCTCTCTCTCTCTCTCTCTCTCTCCCTCCCTCTCTCCCTCCCTCCCTCTCCCCTCTCCCCTCTCCCCTCTCTCCCCCCCTCTCCTCTCTTCTCTCTCTCCTCCCTTCCTCCTCCTCCTCCTCCTCCTCCTCCTCCTCCTCCTCCTCCTCCTCCTCCTCCTCCTCCTCCTCTTCTTCTTCTTCTTCTTCTTCTTCTTCTTCTTCTTCTTCTTCTTCTTCTTCTCCTTCTTCTCCTTTTTCTTCTCCTTCTCCTTCTCCTCCTCCTCCTCCTCCTCCTCCTCTTCCTTCTCCCTCCCCCCCCTCTCTCTCTCGGTTTTGTTAACCTAGGGAACTTTACTTAATAACAATGATCTAAGAAGCAGCAGCCAGTTTCCTTACATACTTGCTTGGGAAATTGTGTAGATTCTCAGTGGAATACTATTGGTGTTAGGATGACTATGCTTTCTTTAAGAAGGAATATCTATGCTTCATAGGGTATCTGGTGGCATTCCAGGCCTTTGCCTATTAAGCACTATTAGCATCCCCCAATTGTGCCGGCCCATAGTGTCTCATAGACTCTAATGGGCCACATTTTACTACAGTCCTAACACGCAATGCCTTCGTTAAGAAAAACATTCACACGAGTTGGATTTTTAGAGTATGCGTGCTATTGGTTTCAGTGAGATTACGGCTTTCAGGCAGCTTGAGAGTCCCTTCCTCAAAATACCCAACACTAGAAATGTTTCAGATTTTGTAGGTATTTTGTTTTTGTTTTTGTTTTAATTTTGGAGAATTTGCATAGGCTTATTGGCTAAGCACTTCTAGCCTCCAAATCCCAAACTCAAATCCTTCCAATCTTGGCACAGTTTTGAGCATGACATCCATGCTTTAAACTCTATTATGAAACCACGTCTGCCTTGTAGGGTTATGGCTGCTCGAGGGTGTATGGATAGTGCAGTGGGGTGGGAGTTGGGTGTTTGCTGATGCTGCAGAAATAATGCAGAGGCTCTGCCGAGGCCACAGGGATCTGCTGAGGCCACAGGGATAGTACAGGGGGATGGGGAGCTGCTGAGAATCTGCAGACAGTACTGTGGCATTGGCTAGTGGATTGGTTGTCAGAAGAAAAAAAATCTGGGGACGTTTTGTTTGTTTGTGAGTCTCACATGTCATCCCAGACTCCTGGAGACAATCAGCTTTTTAAAGTCGGAGTAGAATATTTATAAGAAAAGCCATCCTTGCCTTCAGCCTAACTAGATGACTATAGATCGAAACTGGGGGCTCTATTCCTATGTTTGTAATTTTCCCAGGATAAAATTAAGTGCCCTCTGTATTCTCTTGACCAATAAGAATGGGACCAGTGGGCAGTTCTGGGGACGACACGGGACTCTTTGTCTCTTGAGTGTGTTCTTGCGGATACCATTGGAAGCTGAATGAGAAGTCCCTATCTGTTCATGTAAGAGGGACTTGTGCACTGTCGCTTCCTTTGCAACATCTCTGGTACTTGATGGGACTTGGAGCTCTGCTGTGGTTAGAATGCAGAAGTCATGGGACCCATGTTTCTGTTGACTTAATATTTGAAGTTGTCTTATCCCATCATTGCCAATGGTGACACAGTGACGTTTAGTTTGCTCACAGCCCATCTGAAATACTCTTTATAACTATTTGGGGTAAGGAAAGTCAAGGGCTCTTTGTATTTTCATTCCTGATTGTTAGTAGATGACATTTCTCCCACTCCTAAGTACTTCCTTTATTCAATCTATCCATCCATCCATCCATCCATCCATCCATCCATCCATCCACCTACCTCACCATCCATCCATCCATCTCTAACCAAAACCATGTATCCCCAGCCATTATGTATTTAATAGGCATTAGGTAATCTTTGATATTTCTCTTTGTATTAGACTATGAGGTTATAAAATTATATCATTCCTAAATTCTACAGTATTTTAAGGTGAGGGTGGAGTGCTGATGTCATGAATTTAAACGCAACAGAAGAGTAAAAAAAAAAACCCATTAAAATAGATAAGTGTAATAAAAAAAGAATAGTGCAGATGAAATGGCCCTGTAGGCAAAAGCATCTACAGTCAAGCCTGATGACCTGAGTTTAATTCCTGGGACCCACAGGGCAAGAGATAATGGAGTCCTGCATAGTGTCTTCTGACCTCTATACTTCTTCTGTGATAGTAATACACACACACACACACACACACACACACACACACACACACACGCAACTTGAATGTAATAAAATCAACATCATAGTTAAGAACTGTTTAAAAGAACCACAGGGAGGGATGTAAGTGACAGAATAATGGGGCCAAGTAGTCTAAGAGATGCCTTTGCTCAGGAAATCTTGAAAACCAGGAAATCTTAGCCCCGCCCATTTAGAGCTCATCATTCACACACAGATCAATGACAATACTTCCAATCTTGCTGACATAAGTGTCTCTCTGTAGTCACCCAGCACAGTACTCCTACCTGAAGCCTCACTTTTGCCTCTTAGTTCCTCTGTTGCAGTAACCCCGTTACTTCACGTTCCTCTTCAGAACCCTTCACTGTTTCCACTGAGAAGAGAAAATAGTCTGAGTTTCTGAACATGGAAAGGTCCTATGTGATCTGGCCTCTTCACCTAACTTCCTATTTTCCTCATCCTTGTGCTCCCCAGTGTGGCTGGACATGCCTCTGCTGCCTGTCAGGATTCTAAGAGTCCCTGCTTCAGTGACTTTACGTCAGAATGTTCCTTGCTTCCCTTGGTTCATTGTGCAAATGTCACCCTCTCAGAAAGTGCTTCCCAACACTGCCTTCACTCCTCGCACTCCCCTTCCTGGCTTCTGTACAGTTCAGAATCATTTATTGTTTTGCATATCATTGCTGTTACTGGGTATCAGGTGATCACTGAGACATAGGATGCACCCAGTAAACATTTGCACGTAATTATCATCCTAATAACTAGAAACCAATAAGTCATTTGCATATCTAGAATACATCATGAATTTGATATAGCTTGTCCTTTCACTGGGGGAAAAAAAGATCAGTTGGGCATCTTTTTATGTAGCACTTCAGAAATGGGATTTTTGGGATTGGGGATTTAGCTCAGTGGTAGAGCGCTTGCCTAGTAAGCACAAGGCCCTGGGTTCGGTCCCCAGCTCTGGGAAAAGAAAAAAGAAAAAAAATGGGATTTTTGCCTGCCTACTAACCATTTGCAGTTTTAAAAAAATGATCATATTAATTTATTCATACATATGTATATATGTCTGGATACAGCAAGCATGTAGAGGTCTGAGGACAACCTCTCCCTCTACTGTGCGTGTTCTGGGGAATCATGCCCAGCTCACTGGGTTGGTAGCTGAGCCATCTCTCAGAGTCCTCTTGTTGGCACTCATTGCACTCTTCTCATAAAAGTGAGGCTTTCCCGAGGGGACCTATCCTCCCCTTCTCTATATTAAGTCCATTGGACGGAGGTGGCATGTTTCCCACAATGACCTGTCATAAGGTCAGATATCCTCAACTATAGGTATTGATTTGGAGACACCCACCAAGTGGGATCCGAGATGGTAAAATGCAATTACGAGCCACCAGAGGTAGCTCAGAGGAGACCTAAGTGGTAAACCTACGACTGCTGGCAGCCATCTTGCGATCTGATAACAGGCTGATCCCAGTCCTTATATCCAGCGATGCCTGAAGTTAGACTACTTCGTTTGTTTTGTTTTGTTTTGTTTTCAAGTGTTAGCTGTAAGCTGATCTTTTTATTGTGACTCTGTGATATTGATGAAAGGGCTTTGGGCATTTTCTGCAAAATCCTCACAGAGGATCTAGACAAGTGCAGTGCAACGAATTCATAGAGCCTAGAGCTGCTTTTAAGGCAATGGGAACACTCATACACAGGACATGAGAGTATGCAGCCTTGTTATTAATATTTGCTTCTGGCAGTGCAGCCTTGGATCCATCGTTGGTCTTGTTGATCCATTATTTTCCATGTCGGATGTGTGATCACCACACACTCTACCCTGCCTGCCCACAGTAACTACATGTGGTTTTAAAGCCGGAAGTAGAAGTGGGTGTGTTATATGTCAGTCATGGCCCAGTCTTCTGGAGGTGAGGACTGGATGGAGCAGTCTGTTGGAGATGGGGGCCCCATGGTTGGCTTAGAGGATGACTTCACAGGCTGTAACGACTTTTAATTGGGTTCTTTAATTTGCCTGGATGATGACACGCGGGTAATGTTGTAAACCAAGAATGCTTATCGGTGGATTACACTGCTCAGCACTCATCTGCAGCTCATGTGTGTCTTTGAAGATGTTTATTTTAGAAAATCTAATTTTAGTATGTAGTAGTCTTTTATTTTTAAATTATGACAGTAGACATCTATTTTTTTCTGTACCCACGAAGTCTCCTATTTCCTGTTTCTGCATTGCATAGAACCATACTTCTTCTTTGCTCCAAGGAGTGCAGTCTCTGTGGGAGAAGACTTGAAGTCAAAATGTGTGATTTCAGATCTCTCAAAATGATACATTAAAAAATGGATAACATTTATGTTTTGATTATATTTTATTTATCCTCAAATATTTCAAATATGTATTCCCAAATATAATCTTTTCAAGATATAATCAATCATCAACTATTAATGAGATGCTTTGAGTTTATCAACAGTGGTTGATGAAGACTGGAAGGTAGCCTAATACTGTGTGCACACTCAGTTCAGAGCAGCTGTAACCGAACAGCCCAGAAATGGCCTCTGTGGTGTAAAGTTCAGGTTATGAAGTTCATTAGCATAGACAGTGAAACCAGGGGGGCAAAAAAGTCCCTTCTCATCCATCCATTTGTCCAATTGCTTCTCTTCTACAAAGAGTTTTCAGGGCCTCGGCAGCTCCACTGTGGGATGGTTTGATGGTTTTGTTTTGGAAGCAGTTGGTCATTATTCAATTACATAGAAAATTGCCCAATCCTGTTGATGAAAGTCAGAATTAGGGATGCCCTTGAAGATAAATGAAAGAGAATATGTTTCTGAAAAATTTCAGAATTTGTACGTAGACCTTCTTCTAATTATACTTGTTTGAAACTTGCAGTTTAATTAACTCTAGCTCTTGTTTGCTCCAGATGGGAAATGCTTTATTAGGTCTCAGCTTTATGGTTTGTTTCCTTAGTGACTTCCCTAGTTACACTAAGTAACATATTTAGGGAGCAAAGGCAAACATCTTGATTTAAAAAGATCCCTGCTCAGGAAAGTAAAATCTAATGTCAAAGTATTATAAATTTTCTTTGCTAATAAAGAAGTTACATGACAAAAGCAATTTAGTATGTGGCCTTGTTCTGGATACTTCTGTTCAGTCGTGAACGCTGTCTGTCAGCCTCAGGCCTGAGGTCTTGAGACCGAGCACCATGCCTATGATAAATTTGCAGAGTTCTGATGGAGAGGTATTTGAAGTTAATGTAGAAATTGCCAAACAATCTGTGACCATCAAGACCATGCTGGAAGATTTGGGAATGGATGATGATGAGGGAGATGATGACCCTGTTCCTTTACCAAATGTTAATGCAGCAATTCTTAAAAAGAGGTCATTCAGTGGTGCACCAATGACAAGGATGACTCTCCCCCTTCCCCTCCTAAGGATGAGGAAAACAGAAAAGTGGACAGATTATATTCCTGTTTGGGACCAAGAATTCCTAAAAGTTGACCAAGGAACACTTTTTGAACTTATTCTGGCCGCAAACTACTTAGAGACCAAAGGTTTGCTTGGTATCACCTGCAAGACTGTGGCCAATAAGATTAAGAGGAAAACTCCTGAGGAGATACATAGAACTTTCAATATCAAAAATGACTTCACTGTAGAGGTAGAGGCCCAGGTACGCAAAGAGAACCAATGGTGTGAAGAGAAGTGAACTGCTGTGCCTGTCACTCTAACACTGCAAGGGTTGTTCCAAATGCTACTTGCACTGCTCTGCTTCTCATTGTTAATATTAGAGATCAGTAGGCAAACAGCCTTGTCCTCACTGCATGTGTAGTTCCAGTACAGATCAGACCTGTGGCTGAGTTTCTTCTATGAGCAGAAGTTTCCTTCCCCCGCCCACCCCATTACTCTGAATAAAACCAAACTATGGGTTCTCTGTGGGGAAAGAAAAGCAAAAACAAAAACAAAACATTCTTGAGTATAGTAGGCTGCCAAACATGCATAGTGTTTTACTTAGCTTTCTCATTGTTGTGAGAAATACCTAACAAGAAGGCACTTAAGGAAGAATTTATTTTTACCTTTTAGTTTCCTATTAGTGTATATTAACTATAGATAATAATAGGTTTCATTTGTTATGTCATTTGCATACATATGCACAATGTATTTTGATATTCCCCCCCCACCTGTTTTTTTTTTCCTTTTTGCATAGAGGCTGGTCTCGATATACAGCCCTGGCTTTCTTGAAGCTCAGTATGTTGAGCAAAATGTCCTTAAACTCCTCAGAGATCCACCTGATTCTGGCCCCCAAGTCCTGGAATTGAGGGTGTACACCACCACACCTGGATAATCATACCTCCTACAAGTCTTTCTTGTACCTTTCTTCTATTCCTACTGATCCTCTTCTTCCCCCCAATCAGTCATCCAAAAAGGGGTTGTCTTGGTTTTACAGTTGGAGGGGCTACAGTGGATCATGGTAGAGAAAGCATGGTAGGGGAATTTGGGGAAGAGAAGCTCTAGTAAAATTATATCCATAGTCTGGAAGCAGAGAGTGAACAGGAATTAGGACCCCACTTCCTCCAGTGACCCACTTCCTCCAGTGACCCACTTCCTCTAGTGACCTACTTCCTCCAGTAACCTACTTCTTCCAGTGACCTACTTCTTCCAGCGACCCACTTCTTCCAGTGACCTACTTCCTCCAGTGACCTACTTCTTCCAGTGAGACTCCATTTCCAAAAGCCACTAGCAAGAGTACCAAATGTTCAAACCTAAGAGCTCCTGGGGACATTTTACATTCATACAATCTATTGAGTCTGAGTTGGTATCACAGTGACTATATCACAAATTTTAGTTATCTTCTGTTTCTACTCCAGTGAATATTTGCACAGACTTACTACCTGTGTAGAAAGCTAACCAAAGCAGGTAGGATAAAATCTGTCCATTGGAAGGTTCTGACCCCAAGTGTCCTTTTCCATAGCTTGAGACTCAGCACCAACATAATCTCTCAGGTTATATAGACTTGTTGAGTCCTAACTCCTTCAACTCAAAAAAGTCAAATAGACAGCAGGGGTTGATTTTTCTTGTGCCTCCTCTAGTCTTGCTGTAGGTTGAGCATGAAATAGGCCTGTTTTAAATAAGACTCCCCAGAGAAACTAAACCTATAGTTCTCATCATATACATGTGTGCATAAAAAGTCTTATTATAAGGAATTAGCTCATTCATTTTGGAAGCTGAGGAGCTTCAAGATCTGTTGTTGGTTACTTGAGGGCCCAGGAGAGATCCAATGTGTTGGCTTCCATTCTGACTCAGAAGAATGGGGAAGACAGATGCGCCAGCTCAAAGGCAGCGGATACAGTGACTTCTGACTCGCTCAGCCTTCAGTGGTTGATGTTAGGTCCACCCACATTGGAGATGGCCATTTATAAACTCACTGTTAATCTCACCCAGAAACACCTTTAACGACACAGCTAGAATAGCCATTTAAGTATCTGGGTACTCTGTAGCACCACGAAGTAGATATATAAACCATCCCGGGGCAGTTGGCTACGTCAGCTTTCCGTATCTTCTCTTCTTTATAGATTCAACTTGTGCATTTACATTCAGTAACGAGCTCCTGTCACCAGTGTCTGTCTCCTGCACCACATAGCCAGTGCCATAGGGGGGCACCGCTCCAGGGATCACACTAGTGAGCTGGTCCTTCCCCCAGCTGTCATTCATCAAGAATATGCACCACAGACATGCCACAGGCCAACTCGATGGCAACAGCTTGTCAATTGACAACCCCTCTTCCCAGGTGACACCAGGCTTTGTCAAACCGACGAAAACTACCTAGAATATACAATGTTGGATATAAAACTATCTAGATAAATGTACCTATTTGTTGTATGTACTCTGTGTATTACCGACTACTCCATCTCCAGAAGTATCCAGGGAGCAGAGGCAATGGATGCTCTTAATGTCGCACATCAGCACGGGGCTGCCTCCATCACACTCTTTCCTATCGAAGTGATTTCACTAGCGAACAGACACTCGAGTGGCGATGGAAGGCAGAGGCTGGGGAGCTGGTGCTGTGGTTCTGTTGAAGAAGTGATAAAAGGCAGGGAGTGGAATGACAGATGTGACCTCGGAGCTCAAAGCTTCAAGCGTTCACCGAGTACCCACTACCCACATCGATCACGGCAGCTCATTCTCTCTTCAGTCCACCAAACCAAGGCAAGCAGCCAGTGCCTATCTCTTGCTCTGTTGGGTCTTTGCAGGCAAATGAGCCGCTGGAATGGCTGAACCAGATTGAAATGGGAGTACTTGGGCTACACAGGGTCCTGCCTACCTGCAGTACTGCTCGATGGGATGGATATCTCTGAGAGTCCTGTCTATTCTGTTGCCTGCTGCACCGTAAAGCTGGGTGAGCCGAGAGAGTTTTAAAAACATGTTCTGAATGTGTTTAGTGGACATTCTGTCTGAAGGAAGCAGGTGTTCTTAACTCTGGGCCATGCTTATTGCTAAGGAGAAATCCTCAATGCTGTTAATGGCCTCTTTGCCCTTCCCTCGCTTGTCTTTATTGTTTGGGTAGCATCCCTTCCTCAACAGGGGATCAAATAAGAGGGAAAGGCCCTTGGAGACTTGGCAAGATGGCACATCAATGAGCCTGCAGACTAGAGCTTCATTCCTCTGTGCTAAAGGCCATGCGTCTTGTCACAAACGGTTTCACCTCCCCTTTCTTCAGTTTCCCCTCCTGTTAATAAGTGAACTGGAACTTGAGTAACAGATGGTTGTGAGCTGCCATTGTAGGTGCTGACAACTGCTCCTGGGCCTTCTGGGAGAACAGGCAGTGTTCCTAGCCACTGAGCCATCTCTCCAGGCCCCTGATACATTTTTCAAAGTGTCCACTTCAGTGTACCGATATAAGCAATTATGTAAATGCATGTTAGAAATTCATATTTCTGGGCTGGGTGGTGGCAGTGTGCACACCTTAATCCCAGCACTTGGGAGGAGGGGCAGGGGGATGCCTATGAGCCTGAGGTCAGCCTGGTCAGCAGAGCATTGCTTCAGGACAGCCAAGGGTACACAAAGAGACCCTGTCCCAAAAGAACAAAACAAAACAAACAACACCCTATACCTCTCCAGAGCTATACCATCACAGTTCCTAGAAGCATAAACCTACTGGAATCTGCAAGCCACCAAGTACTCTAGAAGACTCCTAGACTCAGAAAAATTTGAAAATGAGTGACTTTAAAAAGGTGCCTGCATCACATATCTAAGCCTACTTTGTTCAGAGGTAAATTTTCAACTAAAGATTACAAAGCAATTAGTGGATGATGAATCAATGTCAGTCATTATGATTGACAGTAAGAAGAAATGAAACGTTAGAGACGAGCACGGCAAAGACCAGGTGCAGGGGAGAGGGCTCTGCCGAGAGTGCTGGCCACAGGAGAAGTGGAGGAGGAAAGGGTTTATTTGGCTTACACGTCTACATTGTAGTCCATCACTGAAGAAAGTCAGGAGACAGGAACTCAAAGAGGGCATGGAGGGGTGCTGCTTACTGGCGTGCTTATCGTGGTTTCCTCAGCCTGCTTTCTTAAAGAACCCAGGACCACCAGGCTGAGACAGCTGACCCCCTACCCCCTGCCTCCCATCAATCATTAAATAAGAAAATACCCCACAGGCTTGCCCAGAGCCCAGTCTTAATGAAGGCGTTTTCTTAATTGAGCTCCCCTCCTCTCAGATGACTTTATATTGTGTCAAGTTGGCTACAAACTAGCCAGCACAGTCTCCCAGAACACATTAAATCAATCAAAAGCTAGGCAAGATGGCATGACCCTAGTACTGAGGAGGCTGAGGCAGGGCCAACCTCTGGAACTCAGTGGTCAGCCAGTCTAGCCTCATCAAGTGAGCTCCAGGTTCAGTGAGAGACTCTGTCTCAAAAGGTAAGGTGGGGAGTAACTGAGGAAGACACCCTGTGTGGAACATCCAACTTCTACATGTACCTGCACCACATAACACATCCATGCAAAATATAGCCAATAACGAATCCTCTGAGACTAGAGAGGGTAAATGCAACATAGAGTTTGCAGTACACCCGGGCATGTTTCCTTGGAGCCGTGTTATGAAATAGGACAGTGTTGAATTTACAAGCCCTGGCTTTTTACTCAAGATGTCTTAAAAACATTATCATAAAGCATCCGCATTTAATGGACACACAAAGTAGCCTTTCTGTATCAGGAAACAGCATTGGTGGGCTGGAGAGGTAGCTCAGCAGTTAGGCAACTGGACTCTCCTTGAAGAAAAGGAGAATTAGGTCCCCACCATCTAGGTAGGGCGGCTTACAAGGACCCGTAACTGAGCTCCAGGCGCTCTGACACCCCCTTCTGGACATCCTGGGTACCTGCACACACATACACAGCCACACACATACCTATAAATAAAAATAAACTTTTAAAAAGTGTTCTCTTGTGTGGGCCACTTAAATAGAACCTGAAAAAGTCCCAAACCCCTGTAACAAGAACAGCAAGGGGCATAGAGTCACTGAATAAATAAATCTGCCCTGGCATTGATGAGTCTCAGTGGTTACAAACCTCTCTGTATGTCTCTTCCACCCCCCCCCCATCAGTGCCCGAGGCATAAGAGAAAGTTCCATTATTCTCACAGAAGTAGGGCATTTTCATTCCCCTGTTAGCAAAGGGGCCCAGCCTTGATGGCTCAGCCTTTAGCTGAGTTCAGCCTCAAGACGAGGCTTGTTGTATAAAGCAGACTTCTCAGAAGGCATCACCATAAACGCCTCAAAGCTGTTGATTTAAGGGTTTTGGGGGTATCCTGTAGGTCCAACAAAGCCCCAAAAGGAGCACATGGTTTTCTATCTGCGATTCAGCTCTCCATTGTAAATCTGTCATCGCTGGCTGTTGAGTCAGCTACTGAGAGCGGAGTGTCTGAGATCCTGTTTATCCTGTCCTATCGGCTTAGAATGTTTTGATTTTTTTTTTTTTGTGGCTTTGCAGAATAAGTCACCCCCTCCCCTACCTCCAAGCCCCCATTAAGAGCTATGTTTGTCTAATGCACCTTCTTATCTTTATTTTTATTACTGTCTGCTTCTGTTGAACAGGCTTCAGGCAATGTACTCTCAGCCTTAGCTTTCTCTGACTAAAGGTCCTACTCCATTTGTAAGGTGCTCCTGAGGTCCCGCATGCCACTTCGCTCCTCATTAGGAGCCATGCTCCTGTACCAAGCCAGATGAGACTATAGACAGCCACTAGCCTCCAAAAAATTTTCTTAGAGCTCCTCTTACTTTCTCACTTAAAGACAGCCCCTACAGATTATTATCTCTGAGCATTGGATTTGCTTGTCCCTGAACCTGCTACTCACATAACCAACAGGAGGCCACTGTTTGATCCTCTCCCCTTTTCTGGGCAATATCTTTGTGACATCCATCCATTAATAGTAAAGCTCTCGGTCACCTGCTCCCATCTGTCCAAAGCATCCCACTTAATAATGAAAGCATTTACTTCCTGTTCCCTTGTTGATGAAGATCCAGAGTGCCTCTGACTTGGGGCAGTTACAGATAACACTCCGGTGAACATTCTCTTTTAAGTTGGATGTATTTTGAGGTGGGATTTTTGGCTTGTATGTTTGGAGCTCCAGCTTCTACAGAAAATGCCAAGCTCCTTTACAATTGGTTGGTGCGCTCTCTCTCTCTCTCTCTCTCTCTCTCTCTGTGTGTGTGTGTGTGTGTGTGTGTGTGTTTGCATGCATGCTTATATGTATATATGTCCCCAGCTCTGTATGAGTTTTCTTTGTGTTATAATCAATGTCTTATTGCTGTGAACATATACCATGATCATGACCACTCTTATACTCTTATAGGAAAACATCTAATTGGGGCTGGCTTACAGTTTGAGAGATTCAGTCCTTTATCATCATAACAGGAAGCATGGTGGCATGCAGGCAAACATGGTGATAGAGAAAGACTTCTGCCTGGATCAACAGGAAGAGGGAGACTGGCCTTGGCTTGAACATTCGAAACTCCACAACCCACCCCCAGTAACACACTTTCTTCATTAAGCCTACATGATGTTGTAATCCTTTCAAATAGTATCACTCCCTATGAGCATATGGGGACTATGTTCATTCAAACCAGCACACTTTGCTTTAGTCCATAGCCAGTACTTGATGTATCATTGTCTGTTTTTATCTTGACTCGCGTGAAGTGGGCTTCTTGTGTCACACGCCTGTGTTTCTTGGAAGCCAAACAGTTCTCAAATGTTTGTTAGATCATTGGAGAGCCTTTTCTCAAAAACCTGAGTTTGTTGCCTTTTATTTTAGTGGATTATCTTGACATGGGATATTTGTGGGTTAATATGTTCTATTTGCTGGCATTTCTCTATCACCTGAATGTTTTTGTTATGTAGCCCTGGCTGGCCTGGAACATATACTATGTAGACCAGGTTGGCCTCATACTCACAGAGATCCACTTGCCTCTGCCTTCTTAGTTCTGGGATCAAAGGCATGCACCATCAGGCCCAACTTAAATGTTTTCTTTTGATAATGTTATTTTAATATCTCCTAATTTCTGGCCTCTTATAGCAAAACTTTCTACATCAAGGGCCACTAAAGTACTTTCTAATGCAAAATTCTAAAAATCATGCCTACCTTCACAATTGGTCTATCTATAATTAGCTTTGGGGGGAGAATGTGACCCAAATTGGCTATTGTGTGGCAGACTTTTCCTGAGGAGACCCAACATACACGCACCTATTCATCCCAGAAAGGAAATCCACAAACGATCAAGGTGAAGATTGTATTGAAGTCGATTTTCCAGAGCCAAGGAGGTTTTGTTGTGGTTACTAATAGGAGTAGGGATAAGAGTTAGTTACAGAGGCAGGAATGACCAAAAGCAGCTGCCGCGTGGGAAAACCTACCCGGACACGTGACGACTCATGGGAAAACCCATCCGAACACGTGACGACTCCTGAAAGCTAGAATCCAGAGCCTCTGCACAGCTGGCAGGCCCCACGATCTTGTCTCTGTCGCGGAGCGGATTAGAGTGTCCTCCCCCACCAGTTGTTTACGCCATCAATAAAGCTGTGAAGGGACCTTCTAGAATCTTCCATGCTCCCACTTTCAGACAGTTGATTTACCTCCCAAGCGTCACGAACCTCTTCCAACTCTGTTCTACTCATTTGTTGCTCCTGGCATCGCTCCTTACTAGCTATGGATTTTTTGGGAAGTGGGCACGAGGGACAGTCCGGTGTCTCACTCTTGCTGTGTCTGTGTTTGCTTACCTGTGATCAAAACTCCTAGTGGGATCGTGTAAGCTATCCTGAGAGTTCAGGATGCTAAACACGCTGGGAGGCAGAGGAGGCGCAACAAATGAATGCTACCCAGCTTTCGGTTGCCTATGAGTGTAACATGCTCCACTCATCCGCCATCAGTGCCTCACCCTGGTGCTTGGGTTCTTCAGAGAAACAGACATGCAGAGAGATATGTGCCATGAGGAATTGACTCCTGTCCTTCACGAGCCAGAGTGTGCTATGATTGGTCATCCAAACTCTGTGGCAGGAGGAAAGCCCATGGAGGAGATTCGAGGCCAGGCCTGAAGGCCTGAGAAGCAAAGGTGTCCACAGTACCCAGGGACAGTAGAAGACGGTTGGCTCAGCTTTAGTGAGAGCAAATTTCCCCTGCCTCCACCTTTTTATCTCTCTTCAGGATCTCCATTGACTGGGTGGGCGATTCCCACTCTATTAGTGAGGGGCTTTACTGCTCACAGTCCCCGCCTTTTAAAGGCAGATTCCTTCAATTAGATTGATGTCACTTTTTGTTAGTATTTTTTAAAGATTTATTTTTACATTTAATTATGTGTGTATGGGTATATACATGTGAGGCCAGAGGAGGTTGTCAGATCCCCTGCAGCTAGACTTACAGGCAGTTGTAGGCTTCCTGATGCTGGCTCCAGGAATCAGACCTAGGGTGCTCTCTCTGTAAGAGCAGTGTGTGTTCTTAGCTGCTGAGCCCTCTCTCTAAACACTCAGCAAAGGTTGTTTTTGGTTTTGTTTGAACAGTTTTTACCTGTTTGTGGAACCCCACCTTTTATTCTGTAAATGAGCATTAATCTGACCTTGAATCTATGGAGTAGATCCAACACAGTCAAGATATAGTGTCCCTTTTGGTCCGTTCTGGATCTGATTGGGAAATATGTGTTTAGGCTTCCCCATGTGTCCCTTTGAGAAGTGTTTGTTTACAAGCTTCCCTTGCTGAACCCTCATGCTTGGGCACTGACGTGTTGCTGTCTTCATGGATTGATCTGGAAAATGCAAGGCTTCCTACCTTGTGTTTAATTGCGCATTCCTTTCTCTTTGAGAACAAAAAGATTCTAAGATCACTGCTTTTTTTTTTCCCCAGTCCGTTCTTCTTCTTTTGTAATGCATGCTTCAGAAGCATGCCACACATCTTAACCTGTCAACTCCGTTGCCATAGAAAGTATTTTATGGTTTTCCTTTGGCTTACCCTTTCAACTCACAGGTTAGTTAGAAGGAATCGCTTCATTTTTGAGACACCTGGGAATATTGAATATCCAGTCATATTTTTATTTTCTATTCCTGGCTTAATTTAACAATGGTGAAATGATACTTGATTTTAGCCTTCAAAATTCCAGTCTTCTATTATGAGAGTCACTATGCAGCCCGGCTGGAGTTTGGGGTTTTCCTTGCCTCATTTCCATGCCTAGAAGCATCTATGTGTACCTAGTCATGCCTTTCTCCCTTCCTCCTCTGCCTCCTCTTCCTCTTCCTCTTCCTCATCCTCTTCCTTCTCTTCTTCCTCCTCCTCTTCCTCTTCCTCCTCTATTTCCCTCTCTCCCCCCTCTTCTTCCTCCTCCTCTTCCTCCTTCACCTCTTCCTCCTCCTCTTCCTCTTTCACCTCTCCCCCTCCTCCTCTTCCTCCTCTATTTCTCTCTCTTCTTCCTCCTCTTCCTCTTTCACCTCTCCCTCTTCCTCTTCCTCCTCTATTTCCCTCTCTCCCCCTCTTCTTCCTCTTCCTCTTCCTCCTTCACCTCTTCCTCCTCCTCCTCTTCCTCTTTCACCTCTCCCCCTCCTCCTCCTCTTCCTCCTCTATTTCCCTCTCTTCTTCCTCCTCTTCCTCCTTCACCTCTTCCTCCTCCTCCTCTTCCTCTTTCACCTCTCCCTCTTCCTCCTCTTCCTCCTCTATTTCCTTCTCTTCTTCCTCCTCTTCCTCTTCCTCCTTCACCTCTCCCTCTTCCTCCTCTTCCTCCTTCACCTCTCCTCCTCCTCCCCACCTCCTCCTCTTCTTCTTCCTCCTCTGCTTCCCTCTCTTCTTCCTCTTCCCCTTCCTCCTTTACCTCCTCCTCCTCTACCTCTTCTATCTCTTCCTCTTTCTCCTTCTCTTCCTCCACCTCTTCCTCCTCCTCCTTCCTCCTCTTCTCTTCTCCTCTTTCTTCCTCTTCCTCCTCCTCCTCCTCCTCCTCCTCCTCCTCCTCCTCCTCCTCCTCCTCCTTGATATTTAGAGTTTGCTTTTTGTTTTACTTCCTTATAAGACTGCCAACACTATGGCCTAGTTTTCTCAAACTTTGGGTCATTCATTCTAACTCCCTGAGCCACCGTGCTTTATGAAAAAAAATTCTTCAAAGCCGAGCGTCCATGATCATTGAGCTCACTCTTTGTTCTTGTCTGTGGGATGTTGAATCTTCAGGTCTCAGGGACTTTGGTAGCCCCAAACACGAGGCCCGAGTTTCCTTGTTTCTTGACTCAGCAGTAAATTGTTTTCTTGACTCAGCACTTGGTTTTCTTTCTCTGTATACTTATGTTAACCTGCATCTTTCAGTCCTCATCACTGGATGCCTTAAGGAGAACATGATGTAGAATATTTGTATCGATTCCCTCTGTTTTTCATTCTGTGGGACTCTCTTCCTTTGGTCCTGGATGCCTTGAAAGCTATTTCGTAAGCTTCTGAGGTAGGATGGGAGGGATTTTTAGAACAATGATCTAGTTATTTTCTGTCCAAAGAGTAAGGCGCTATAGGGCAGTCCCAATATATGTATACAATACCCATGGAATCATGGCTGACACCAAGAGAAGAGAGATAATTAGAATTGGAGAGCAGTGCAGCCACCATTGATTTACATTGCACAAACTTTTCGTGTCTGGCACTGCAAGGAGCAAAGTTGCCATGCTGGTATAGATAAAGAGGAGTAGTAAACAACTGGATTTGACAGGCTTTATAGTTTCCTTCCTGCTGTTGAGCATGTCAGTGTAGAAGCCCGTTTTCCATGGTTCTTGCCTCTTCTTGCATTGGTGCCCTGATTTCCCTCAGGGATGGACTGTGCCCTGGAAGACAGATAAATACTTTTCTCCCTGAATTGCTTTCAGTCCATCAACAGAAAGGAAAGCATGGGACACAGGGTGTTTGCTGCACCCCACACTGGCTCATGTTTGGCTAGCTTTCTTATACATCCCAGGTCCACGTGCTCAGGGAATGGTGTTGCCGAGCCCTCCCTTCCTATATCAATTAACAATCATGGCAATCACTCACTGACTCGCCCACAGGCCAGTCTGGTGCGGGTGGGGACAGGGGAGCACAATATCTCAATCGAGACTTTCCTTTCAGATAACTCTCTAGGCTGTGCCAAGTCGACAGCAAAAACTAACTAGAACGACATGTACTGATCATTTTATAAGCGATGAAGGGTTGTGTAAGAACAGCGTCCCTAGTGAGGGGACGAAAGAGCATATTTCTATGTCATAATCCCTTCCACATACATGTAGTGGTTTAAAAAGACCTTCTTCGTCGTCTACATCTTAAGATTTTTAAAGATCTGTTTATATTTGTGTGTAAGAGTATTTTGCCCATGGGTATATGCATGCAGTGCCCATAGATGCCAGTAGAGGGCATCAGATCTCCTGGAACTGGAGTTACAGGCAGTTGTAAGTCACTGAGTTGGTGCTGGGAATTGTACCTGGGCCCTCTGCAAAGGCAGCAAGGGTTCCTACTTGATGAGGCATCTCTCTGGCCCATGTTTTAGTATCTTTTTGGAAAACTAGTTCCTTTGTTACTTATTTAACTCTTATAGCAACTGTATGGCTACTCTCTTACCAGTACTGTTTTTATTGAATAGAGCAAGAAGAAAAGACTTGTAACAGAGGATGCTTGTGTTTTCTGAGCTCTCATGTGGGCTTGCTTTAGGAAGAAGGGACAATAGAGAAAGAGGCAATAGAGGTTAGTGTGTAAGAAGTATCCCTTTAAGAAAGATACCGTGGACACCTTCCTCCACCCTGTGAGGGCACAGTGTGAAGGTGGCCAGCCACCTGACAGTTAGAAAAGAACTACCTAAATGGTCACTTACCCTGAGTTTGGCCCTGTGGCTCCTGAATCAGAGAGTGAACACTTCTGTTTCTTGTGCCACCTGGTCTGTAGTTTTGTGACACAGAAACCCCGACAAACTACCCCAAGAGGTAAAGCACTCACGCTCTCTCGTGTAGTGAAGTAGAGGGGGGTGACTTTGATAGGTGAAATTCTCTTATTGATGAAAATGCTGTGCTTGGGAACACACAGCTGGAAGAGTCATTTCCTATGCTGCCTGTATTCAGCACTAAATAGAGTTGAAGCCTTGCCTGTGCTTTCAGGGCGCTCATTCAGAGCCATGCAGCAGCTCTGCTGGACCCAGGAAGTCAGCACAATGTTGGCCCCTGGCTTAGTGTGAGCGACTTTGCCAAGAGTAATGGGGGAGGTGCTCGAGACATTGACAGGAATCCCATTGTTTCTGTTTGATTTTTCTCCTCTCCTCTCCTCTCCTCTCTCTCTTTCTCTCCCTCTCCCTCTCCCTCTCCCTCTCCCTCTCCCTCTCCCTCTCCCTCTCCCTCTCCCTCTCCCTCTCCCTCTCCCTCTCCCTCTCCCTCTCCCTCTCCCTCTCCCTCTCTCTCTCTTTCCATTCAGGGCTGCAGAGTTTGGATGCATCGGACCACAAGCTTCTTGTCTGAACATGAATTTGAATCCCCTTAGCTGTCAGCATGCCACTGTGAAGTCCAGCTTTGCTCCGGAGCCTCACACAGGGGTGGCCAAGCGCTGCTGCTAGACAAACCCCCTCTTTGTCTGAATTTGAGTGTCACTCTTAGAGCCTAATCTGCCTAAAATCACTCCGAATTTTTTTCCTCACCAGTGGCTAAGGCAATTAATGGCAGTGCTAAGACAGCAGCCTCCAGCCTCTGGTCTTCTCCCATGAAGACACTGTTCAAATACCTTTTTCTTTTCCAAGCTATTGTCTTCTCTGCCACTTCAAAAGCGAGGGAAGGCCTCCTGTGGCTCTCTCCCCCACCAGACAGGTAACTCCTACAGGAGAAACTGACATGGATTCTTCACACTGATGTGAAATGTTCTGTGGAAAATGCTTCCGGGCAACTACACAGGACGGCCTCGGTTGGCCTTTAGAAAGTATGAGGCTCCCATATGACATAAATAGGAAAATAAATCTAAGTCTTAAACCTTACTTTACCAACTCCACAATCATTGTAGATTTGATATGTTTTTAAAAGATTTTATTGGTTCATACATGCCATGCACACATGAGTGTGTGTGTGTGTGGTCAGAAGAGGAAAGTTGATCCCCGGAGAGCTAGACCTAAATGCAGTCGTGAACCACTGGGAGACATGGATGCTGGGAGCAAAACTTGGGTCCTCTGAACGAGCTGCTAATGCTCTTAACCGCTGAGCTATCCCCCAACTCCTCCATATTCTGTTTGAAACAGTATTTGGTCACACAATTTACAGTGAGTTTTCTATTTTATTTCATCTTTCCTTAGAATTATATGTCTGTCATTTATTAACTTGTAGGAAAAGAACCTTGGGTTCATGTGATAAGAGAATGTTATATAATTGAGAGTCACGCTCAAAATACATTTCTCCCCATAACCAATTTTTTCATGGCCCCAAGAAGTTATCCCCCCACCCCCCCACCCCCGCTCCATTTTCCTGGTGCTCTGAGAAGGTCCACATTTGGGGGACGGGGAGAGCACAGGCATTTGTTGTCACATGGAGTTTTAGAATCGCTTTATCAGGAATGCAGAAGTCAATTTGAACTCTCGATTCAATCACTCAAATTTTCTCCTCCCTTTCTTCCTCTTGGGAAACAAATTCATCTTTACAAGCCAAAGCTTTGGATTACAAGTTACCAAGGTCTGGGTTTGTGAATGTGACTCCATCGGCTGAGCGATGGCTGCTTTGCAGGAAGCCTCAGGATCCTTCCTAGCACCACATAAAACCAGGACTCATGAAGAACTCTCGTGATCCCAGCACTCAGAAGGTAGAGGCAGGACGGCAGCCTCAGCTGTCTAGTGACTCTGCCTCCAGTGAACTATGCAGTGCTTTGTAGCAGAAGAAAAAGCAAGAACTAAGAACTGGTGTCTAGAGAATTTTCAGAGTCTACACAACCCTAAAGAAAGTTCTGTCCAAATATAATACCAATCATCCTGAGACCGTGGTTCTGAGGCCACTTTTTATAGAAATTTCTTTTTCCATAGATCCTTATCCTCAAACTTAAATCCATTCAAGTACCTTTGTTTTTCTTTTTAAAAAATTATTTATGTGCAGGTGTGTGCATAAGACGCACACATACCCCCTGTGGAGGGGGAGGAGGATGGGAAGGAGAGAGGAGAGAACCTAAGACGTGCATGTCCGAAGAAGCCAGCAGAAAGCCTCAGATGCCCTAGAGCCACGGGTGGCTGTGAACAGCCAGATGCGAGTTCTGGGATCCAAACTCAGGTCCTCTGAAGGATAGAGCAGGTGCTCTTCGAGGGTGAGCCATCCCTCCAGCCTCAAGTACCTTTGTAGTTCCTTATTACAGCATCAAGATTCCTCCTGCCGAAGTACTTACCTTACACTTAGCTGTGGAACCCTCTGGTTACTCTCAGCCTCTCCCCCTAGACTGTACAGACTGCACCTGCTTTCTCTCAGTAGCTCTGATGGATACAAGGGCCTGCACACACGCTAAATCGAGGGAGGGGTGACTCAGTTTCCATTAATAGAAAAGAAACTGGCTGAGGCATGCAGGCTAGCTGGATGTGTTTCAGAGGCTCTGACTCACATGCTAGTGGGCTGTAGTCCAAGAAAAAGGACCCAGTTAGCCCCAAGCCTTGCAATTCCCTTTCCCAGATGCATTATCCTGCATCAGAGTCAGGACGTGGCTCAGAAGCGAGGGGTCTGAAGATTGACGGTCGTATTTTAAGCCTTGGCTCTGCCACTTCATAGAATTTTAATATTGGCATTTTCCCCATTTTTGTGTCTGGTGTGTGTGTGTGTGTGTGTGTGTGTGTGTGTGTGTGTGTGTGTGTGTGTTTGGAGTGGATATGTATGTATGTATATATATTTATGTATATATATATGTATGTATGTATATAAGATTGAAGGGGGCATATGTATGTGGGTGGCCATGTATGTGAGTGTGTGTGCATGCACACATGCACACATACTCTGGCATCCGTCTGGCAACCCAAGACTGATGTTAGGATTCATTCTCATTCATCCTTCTACCTTACTCGTTGAAGCAAGTTCTCTCACGGTACTCACCACTATTTCTCATCTTGCCAGCCACTTCCCTCCAGAGACCCCCAGCCTCCTTCTTCAAGGCTGAATAGCCAGATTCTTTAACCATTGAGCCCCTTCCCAACCCCAAGAAAACGTGCTTAACTCGTCATAGGGCCCATAACTGAATGTGCATGTTAAATGAGGTCGCTCAAATGGTGCTGCTTCACTGCTGGTTGCTAACAACAACAGTAACTACCTCGGGGACTTAGCAAGTATCTCGTGACTTAGATTTATAAGTCCACCTCCTCATGGGGCCAATGCCCCTTTGCTCGGATTTTAAAAAATATGTGTGTGTTTTTGCTAGCATAGATGTGTGTGCAACATGTGTGTGTGTGTGTGTACAGTTCCCACAGAAGTCAGAAGAGGACACAGGCTCTCCAGGAACTAGAGTTATACACAGGTATGAGCCACTATATTGGGTGCTGGAAGATAAAACTGATCCTCTGCAAGACCAGTAGGGCCATCTCTCCAGCCCTATTAAGACCCTCTGAATTAGAAGATTGTGTTCTACTCACCATGACCCATATGCCCTTAGATAAACAGATTGATTTCTTTGGGCATTGCTTGCCCTAACTATGAAGCTAGCAGTATTATGACCTCTCTCAGAGTTGCAGTGGCTATGGAATTGGAATTCTGCATTTAAAAGTTAAACCGTGTTTGGCACATCATCAGACTTTCATATAAAAGTTGCTTTTTGTGAGAACTTAGGATAATCATGATGAGGATCCTTGTTAAAAACATACCACATGATGGTTGCCCCAGGACTTGCTTCCTGTGCCTCCGATTGACATCTACGTTGTGGGGCATTCCTCATGAGGAACCAGGTGGCAGATGCGACCCCACACATCTTAGCGTATCTGTCACTGCAATCAGAACCCACCATGACAAAAGCAACTCGGGGAGCAAAGGGGTGATTTCAGCTTACGTGTCCGGATCACAGCCCGTCATGAAGGGAAGGGAACTCAGGCACCTGGGGGTGGGAGCTGAGGCAGAGAGCACGAATGAGGGATGCTTACTGGCTCGTTTCCCATTGCTTGCTCAGCCTTTTCCTCACAACCACCTGCCTGGGAGTAGCATCATCCACAATGAGCTGGACCCTCCCATGTTAGTCATTAATCAAGAAAATGCCCCACACAACCTGAGGTCAACCTGAGAGAAGAGGGAGTTTCCTTCATTAATGTTCTTCTTCCAAGATGACTCAAGCTTGTGGTTGAGTTGACAGAAAACCAGCGGCACATCATTACAGCTAGAGTTTGTAGTCTCGAGGCATCAAGATCATAAAACTGCAGAGGACTAAGGAAAAGGATTAGAAGGCTAAAATGGGGCTGGGGTCAGGGGAATTAACAAACAGTTCTAACCTATCCATACCCTGGTTTGTTTTCCAAAAGGATATTACCAATTGTTAGCCTTTAGGTTAATTATTCAAGTTGATCAAATATTCTATTCGGGGAGAAGAAAACTTTATATATAAACAATCTCCCATATAAAGCTGATTTTTAAAGTTATTGGTGTCATGCTGTGTTCTAGACCTTGAACTTTGCTCTCAGAATTGTCTTCTCACCAGTCCTCAGCCCTCTCTGGAAAGTGGGCTCTGCCTCCCATTCTCCCAATCTCTAGAGGTCCTGGCCACACTCAGATTTGTGTTAGAATATCTGTGCAAAGAGTGCACTCACTGGACTGCCAGAATATTGATACAGGGAGAAGCAGAGGGATCAGAGGAAGAGGGGGTGAGCACAAACCAGTGGACTGTCCTTCCTTTGGGGAGGAAGCAGGTGGTGGGTGGGATTTTGAAAGGAGAAACTAAACAACCCCGAAAACCTCACTACATAGCTAAAGTCTTTCTAGTCTTCACAAGGGTTGAAGAGGGAGACAAAGCATGTTAGTCAGGGCTCTCCAGACAAACAGAAACAACAGAACAGGTTGGTACGTAGAGAGAGACTGATAGAATGTTACCTGGTGTGAATGTCTTAAAGAAAGGCATATTTGTTTTGTCTCGAGTTTCAGAGATTTTAATTGGTGGCCACTTGGTTTTTGTGTTTCAGCAGAACACCACAGTGGTGATAACATGTCAGGAAGAGGGTTATGCTGGAAGGTGAAGGTGTGTGCAAAGGAGAGAGAAACAGGAAGACAATGTCACCACTGTAGGCTCTTTCCTTTTTTTTTTCTATCTCATTTAACTGAGCATAAATTGTGTTGCTCATACTTAGGGCAGGTCATTCTTTCTTGGCTTCTCTGAAAATGCCCTTATGGACACATAGGAGAGAGTTTTACTAGTTCCCAGGTATGTATCAGTGTAATCAAGTAGAATGTCAATGTTTACTATAATAGGTGGGTAGGTAGGTAGATAGATACATACATAGATACATAGACACATAGATACATATATATATGGATAATAGATGATAGATAAGTGATAGACAGTAAATAAATAAAAACAAGGTGGATAAAAGATGGGTAGATAGGTAATAGATGATATATTACAGATACATGATAGATAGTAAATAACAAATGATGATAGAAAAATGGGTAGATGATAGATAGATAGAGATAGATAGATAGATAGATAGATAGATAGATAGATAGATAGATAATATGTGTAAGTAACTAGATAACGGAAAGAAGGTTGGTAATAGATAAGTGAATGGGTAGATAGATGGTAGGCGATATACAAAGATGAGAGATAGGCAGTCAGGTGATGGAAATAGATGATGGAAAGAAGGAAGATAATAGATATGTGAATGGATGGATATTGAGGTAGATAGATGATAGCTTATGATGGGGACCCGGTTGTATAATTATGGAGGCGGAGTGCTCGTCCAACATTACACAGCAAACTGGAGAACCAGGAATGCTGGCACAATTCACTCTGACCTTGAAGACCTATCCACAAGGAAGCAGGTGGTGTCCTCTAGGTCAAGCCTGACAGCCTGAGAAATTGGGATGCTGCTGCTGTCAGCCCCAGGCTCCAGAGGTCTGAAAATCTGGAACCCTGATGTCTGAGGACAGAAGATGGCTGTCCCAGCTCCAGGAAGGAGAGAAGAATTCACCTCCTTCCTCTATCTCTTTCTTCTGTCTGGGTCCACTGTGGATCAGATGGTGCCTACTGAGAAAGTGGAGGATCGGCCTTCTTTACTCTGTCTACTGATCCACATGCTAACCCCTCCAGAAACGCTCTGTCAGTCACACCCAGCAGCAATGATCTGACAGCCCTGTGGACAGCCCTACCCTGCCAAGAGCGTGCACAAATCTCACTATCCAAGAGGTAGGATTTCCACTAGGAAAACAAGGACAGAACATCACAGTGACTAAGGCTTTAGAGCAGTGCTTCTTGACCCCTGCGTCAAGACTACTTGGGGGGCTGTGTGTTAGTGAGCTTTTTTTTTTTTTTTACAGGCGGCACATATTTTAGATATCCTGCATATTAGATATCTGCATCATAGTCTATAACAGTAGCAAAAGTACAGTTACAAAATAGCAGTGAAAATGATTTTATAGTTGGGGGCCACCACGATACAAGGAACTCTATGAAAGGGCCTCGGCATGAGGAAGGGAGAACCACTGATTTAGACCCACTGACATCCAAAATGCTCCCTGGGTCAGGGGCTAGAATGTCAAGTGTGCGGGGCCTGAGAGTCCAGTCTTTAATCTTAACCATTTGGGAGGTTCTGGCTGTGGACATCGGGCCATGCTAACTAGTATTGCCCCATGTTCTTTTCTGCACTAGAAATGTTTTTGCTTATTTTAAATGGAGAGGACCCTGGCTAGGTGTTGAGAGAAGTCACTCTGATATTTAAGGTAGATCCATACAGAATTCTAGACTGCAGAGAGCAAATCTGTATGGGAAGACGGGGGACAATTAGCGAGGGACACTGCAGTTGTAGTTGTAGTGCTTAATGTTTTTGTTGCTAGAAGCCCCGGTGACCATTTGAAGACTAAATGGTACCCACGAGTGTGTGTTGAAGGCTTACTAAAACCCAGACACTGTACCTGTTACCTGAGCATGGTTCTACTGTAATTCCGGGTGGCATTTTGTGTGCGTGGTATTTTCTTCTCCTCCATCTCATGGTTGAAATGAGTGGTAATCGGGATTAAACACCCATCCTGGTTTAATTTCCACCGCTGTGACAAAGCGTCCCAAGACAAAAACCAGCTCAGAGGAGCAAGGACTTATTTTCACTTACAGTCCCCACTTAGAGCCCATCACATCCAGAAATCACAGTGGCAGGAGCTCGAAGCAGCCAACCACATCATGTCCACAGTCGAGAACAGAGAGCAGTGAATATATTACTGCTTTATACTCAATTAACTTTGTCTTCTTAAAGTCCAGGATCCCTAACCAGGGCATGATGGCTTCCATTTCCAGGTTGATTCTGGATGCAGTGTGAGCTGAGCATGGTCTCTACTGGTACAGGTTAAACTTCTGTGGTTTCCTCACAGCCCTTACAACAAAGACCTGTGGGTGTACAGGCAATGGAACTGTCTGACACCCAGCTCACTGCTCATTGCCAGAGGCTGTTAACCAAGGTTAGGGCCTCCCCACAGGTGCACAGCTAGCAGGCTGCTCCCAGCCTGCTTGACCGTCTGACCTTTCACACTGACTCACTCTTGGTTCCCACCTTCTGGAGGTTCTCAGACTCCTTGGAGTGTGGACTCCTGGGTTCTAGCTACCCTCAGAGTTTCCTCCTGCTTCAAATCCTAAGAGCTGGCAAGATGTAAAAACAAGACCATCTGGCTGTGTACCGGAGGGTTCAGACCAACCCATTGGAATAGAGAGGCAGTTTTCTTTCTGCCTCTGGAGGAAGCCATTCATGGGAAGCCATTCCTCAGGGGAAAGGTTTAGATTTATTATTGTTTGTTTGTTTGTTGTTTGTTGTTGTTGCTGCTGCTGCTGCTGCTGCTGCTTTTGAGGTGAGTTCTCGTGGACCCAGTCCGGCCCTGAGCTTACCGTGCATCAGAGGCTGACTTCCACCTCCTAAATTCTGTTTCATCTACTTCCCAAGTGCAGAGAACATAAATGTATTCCACCACGTATGGCTCCGCAGGGCGTAGGTTAGACAGTTTGAGATCTTTAGACCAGACAGACATACATCTGGGTATCCTGTGCCGCCATCCCATGATTAGGGTGAGTAGCTTGCTTGAATGTTGTTTTCCAGATTTGAAAAAACCTACCTCTGCCGTTTTGCAGCCATTTCTACCTTAAACCGCTTAGTATTTGCTGACTTCATTCTTTTTTTTTAATTTTTGTTTTTTTCTTTTCTTTTATTGGATATATTATTTATTTACATTTCAAATGTTATCCCCTTTCCTGGTTTCCCCTCTGGAAACCCCTATCCCATCCCCACTCCTCTTGCTTCTATGAGGATGGTCCCCCACCCACCCACTCCCTCCTGCCTCCCTGTCCTGACATTCCCCTACATTGAGACATGGAGCCTTCACAGGACCAAGGGCCTTTCCTCCCATGGATGCCCAACAAGGCCATCCTCTGCTACATATGAATCTGGAGCCATAGGTCTATCCCTGTGTACTCTTGTAATGATGGTTCAGTCCCTGGGAGTTCTGGGGGGGGGGGTCTGGTAGTTGATATTGTTGTTCTTATGGGGTTGCAAACCCCTTCAGCTCCTTCAGTTCTTTCTCTAACTCCTCCATTGGGGATCCTATTCTCAGTTCAATCGTTGGCTGTGAGCGTCTGCCTCTGTATTTGTCAGGCTCTAGCAGAGCCTCTCGGGAGACAGCTATATCAGGCTTCTGTTGGCATGTACTTCTCTGGGTTTGGTGTCTGTGTAGGGGATGGATCCCCAGGTGGGGCAGCAGACTGGTGTGCTCCAGTGTCACAGAAGAGAGCCATTGCTATGCTAATGAATTAAAATTATACAGCACCTACATCTCCAGTCAATAGGAATCCATCAAGGTTACTGCAGAAAAGAATACTGTTCTTAGAATGTCATTAGTCATTCTCTGGGGAAGCTCTTCTGGAAGCTGGCAAGGAGGAAACCACAGAAGAGGGCCTCCGTGTTAATTCACCAGCACTGCACGTGGGAAGCCTGAAGTCCACTTAGAACTTGCTCTTAGGACAGTTAGAAATGGAGGGCTCTGAGCGCTTCTCGTGAACACATTCCCCATCTATAGGCACCAGTGAACACCCAGGGTCTTCTCTCTGCCCACAGCTGGTTTTCCTTCTTTAGATTTCTAAACCAGACTCCCAAACTATTTTTTCATACCTCTTCTCCGTGTAGTTCAATAACAGCATTAAATGTAGAATCTGAGTCTCTTTAAAAGCTGTGCAGATTGGCACATGTTTGGGGAACAGAGCCAGCAGAGTTCATAACACACCAGTCTACGAAAACAAGAATGGTTTTGGCATCCACCTGGTTTCTGACTTTAGTTTACAAAATAAACCGGTCCCCATTTCTCGAATGCACTCTCGGGCTCTTGATTTCCCTTGTGTGCCGGAATTGAGAACTTCCTCTGCAGTTTGGTCTTGAACCCATTTGTTTTTTCCTTCAACATTTGTTTTTTTTTTATTAAGTTATTATTATTTTTTCTTAACCTTCGAAATTTTCCTGTGGTTTTGGTCTAAAACGATTTTTTTTTGTCAACCTTGTATTTCTGATAACAACTTTCTTTAAAATTCAGACCGATCATGTGAAGCCGGTTCATAACCTGTGTGGCGTCTGGAAGTAGTTATTTTTAAATGACTTTATGCTGAAACACAGTCATATTTTTGTAGGGAGGCCGTGATCTGTTTTTAATTTACAACAGTTTGAAGCCATATTGACTCCTTTTTTTTTTCCTGCTGATAATCAACATTTCCCTTTTAGGGCTAACACAGTCTGTTGATTAACCTCTTGGCTTCCCTTACCATGGAGTGCCAACGGCTTTATTTACCCAAGTGGAATGTCAGTAGATGAGTCAGCCTTTAATTCCAGGGGAAAAATGAGAACATGGTAGAGAGCTATAAATTATCGCGGTTCCAGGCTAGAATTTAGTAGTCAATGGCTAGTGAAAATTCTGTCCTGCGAGCTGGGTGGCCGTGGGTGTGTTACTGAAATTTTTCTTTTCTCCCCGTCGTTCTTCCTCTCCCTTCCCCTTCTCCTCTCTGCACAGTTTCTCATCTACCAAGTCTCCCTCATACTGGCACTCTCCACCCCTGGGGTGCTATTAGGAGAACTAAGCAAGATTGAGTACCCTGGCACCCTGCCCACCTCAGGATTGCCGGCACACTGTAAATGTGAACCACCCGTCACCATCATGGCTTCTTGTTGTAGTGGTAGCCATAGCAACAACATACCTGTGGCCTTTCCGCATCCTGGTGGAGTGCCAAAAGTTCTCTCCAATCCAAGGGGCTCTACAATCCTGTTGACAGCATCAATTCTGTCCTTTGATTATCCTCCCCCCCCCCCCCCCATTCCGTGACAGGGATTTAAGTAGGTGCTGCGGTTGCTTGGCTGTTAGAAAGGTGGGATCCCCGCCTTGCTGGAGTGTATAACTTCTAATCTTGTGGGCGTGGCTCTTCCATTAAAGGATTCTGGAACTGCGCACTTGAACCTGGTGCATGCACTGGACAAGAAAGGTGTAGAGTGCTATGAAGCCACGTTTTGTGGAGGGAGGAGGGGCAGCTCTGAGGATGGCTCAACCGAGAAGTAGGGAAAGACACCTTAATCAGCTAAAGACCCAAAACACCTAAGGTGGGAACAATGGCTAATACAGATGCCCGGTAGGCTGGGTCTGAGAAAAATGACACAGCAAAGAATGGAGCTGTGGTCCTTGGGGAACCCACAGGGCTAAGAGACTTCAAGGGTCATGCTGTATTGTCCCTCCAGAGAATATTGCCTCCCCATAGATTCTCTACCCGCCTTCAGCCCCATCTCAAACTGGTGACACTGAAAGACCCTCTGGTCCTCCCACCCTGGGTCTCTTCTGGTACTCTGGTTCCCCACAGATAGAAGTAGTGAATCGGATGGGAATTTGTAACCTGTGAATACAGTTGATCGTATCGTCTTAGCATTTAGCTGCCAGCCCTATATACCTGTGGAAATGATGCTAGAGGGCACCCCAGATCTTAATAGTCAGAGGTGTTCTCTGAAGGAGAATGGTAAGCATGCATTTCATTCTTGAATGGATGTGTCTGCATGTATGTGTACACACACGCACACACACGCATAGGAATCATGCGGGTGTAGAGGCTCTGTTCTTTCTTACCTTCTGATGACGATATGTCCCGGTATCTTATTTATGGCATTGATTGACAACGTAACTTGCAACGATTATTTTTTTAGGAAGATAACAATTCGGTGTTAATGTTAATTGTAGTTTTTATTTTCAGATCTTATCATTCCAATAATTAAAATCTCCTGCTATCTTCTTTTTTTTTTTTAAATGCTAGGAATTTTCTTTTAAAATGGCCTTGAACAAATCACACTTTGGAAGGAAATTGTTATTTTATTGTTATGCATCGGGGCAATTTCCAGTGTGGTTTAAATAACTCTGTGACAGGCTTGCTTTCTTTTTCTCTTTTCCTCCACACAATTTCTATTGGTACAAGTTTCTGAGGCCAACATTATATTTAATCTTCCCCCTATTTTTCTTGTCTAGTGACACTAATGAGTGATACTTGTATACTTTTACCAAACAAATACCTACTCATAGCAATCCCCAAATAAAGTTGTTGTGTGTGTGTGTGTGTGTGTGTGTGTGTGTGTGAGAGAGAGGGGGGTGGGGGGAGGGCATGCTTGCTACAGAAGGTGTGTGGAGCTCTGAGGATCTTTCATTATGATGGAATTGCTAGATTAGGAAGGCCCAGAGGTCTGCCTGTCCATTTTTGCAGTAGGGGAAATAAAAGCATGCACCACTCACTGTCTCTAGCTTCTAAACTGCGAGATCTAGGAATCAAACTCAGCTCCTCATGCCTGCAAGGCAAGAACCTAACAGACTGATCTATTTCCCAGGCCCAAGTTGGTCTTTTTGTATAATATTTTAGATGAAACCATTGAGGGGTAGAGAGAGTAAGCGACCTCAGAGTTGCCCCCTAGGCAGTGTCTAGATTTAAGAGAGCGATGTATCCCTTACCTATTGTGCCCTCATCTATTTCTTCCCTCTAGACAAAGCACTGTAGTCTACAAACTATTGCAACTGAAGGCTGGGAAGGCCCCAAACATGCTAGGAAGAAGTCCTTGTTTGGGGAACCATTCCCATTTACTTCTACCAAACAGCAGGTGAACAGTTTTTTGATAATTTTTTTATGTGCTGTGATATCAAGTTCAATAGATTCTGGCAGATAAATCTTTATAAATAAGTTCTCAGGTCTCTTAAAAAAAAACCAAGTGTGGTCCTTAATCATGTGAAGTCCAGGCAACCTGAATCTAAATTCTCAGCAGCAATAATTCTACTAACCACGTGATGGTTCGTGCTCAGGGACAAACAAAAGCGGGACAAGAAAAGACTGAGTGAATCTGGTTGGGTGATGATGATGACTCCACTCCTCTGACAGCTGTCGAGGGAGATCTGAGACTACTCTTGTTTTCATGTGTATGAGTATTTTATCTACAGGCCCACATGCATACCACATACGTGTCTGGTGCCCGCATCTGCCAGAAAAGGGGATGGAATGCTCTGCAGCTGGGGTTATAGCTGGTTGTGAGCTGCTGTGTGGAAGCTGGGAAATGAACCCAGGTTGTCTGTATGATGGGCAAGTGGTCTTGACTGCTGAGCCATCTCCAACCCCTGTCAGGATGTTTGAAGAGACGGGAAGAGTCAATGGTAGAGGTGACTTGATTATGATAGGTCCATGAGGTATTTCAGATGACCGGGTAGCTTATCAACAACAGAACTTTGTTTTCCATTATGGAGTCTGGGAGTCAGAGATCTGGAGATTTCTGGAGAAGACCCTCTCTGGGTTTCAAACTGTGGTTTCTTTCTGGGTCAGGGAGAATGAGCTCTGGCAGGTACCTCCCCCCACCCATAAACGGGCACAAATTCCTCCTGTGCCTTCCTGACATAACCGCCTCCCCAAAGGTGCTACATCCCCAAACCATCACTCAGACCTTCCATTGTGGCCAAAAATTCCATCTGCCAGCCCACACATGTTGGATGTCTTGGTGTCTTCCAATTAAACTCAATCGGAAATGCAATACATTCTTATTATGGCAAACGGGTATTTGACGGGAGTAGTTTCTGTCCAGGCATCTGCTATCTGGAATATAAACTCCATCAGGTCAGAGGCACTCACTCAATATATCAGCAGTCATGGTACTTACTACAGACCTGAAGTTAGGGATTCCACAGGGTAGGATGAACTCTTGCCTGCCTGCCTGCTTGCCTGCCTGCCTGCCTGCCTGACTCACTGACTGCCTGACTCACTGACTGCCTGCCTGCTGGCCTGCCTCGAGCTCATGGTATAGGGTAAGGGAATAAGGCATAGGTACTGAGATTTTGTGCAAGGGAGAAGTGTTAAGGAAAGTCAGTCAGTCAGCATGGAGAAGCAGGGTAGGAATTGCATGTTGGATGTTCTGGAAAATTCTTAGGAAGAGGGTAAGGATTCTGAGTGGACAGAGGGAAAAGTGTTCTGTGCAGAAGAATCAAGCATTCACAATGGCAGGGCATGTCAATTCTGGTGTTTCAGGATTAGCCCTCAGACTGGTACAGCTGATGCCCCATGAACCCTGAAAGATGGCATTTAGAGCGGAAGGTGTATGTAATGTGTAATAATCATGAAACTCACGTGACATCCTCATGCTGGCCACAGTGAAAGCTTCAGTTCCATAGGAATCACTCAGGGGTCCTGAGAGAGGAGGGAGTGACGCCCCTTCACGGTGGGTGTCCCCTTTCCCTGGGTTGTTACATGGGATCCCTCAATGAAGCAATCGCTTCTTCTAATAGGACAGCAGGGCACCGCACTGCTATTAGCGTTTGTGGAGAAAATATTCCAGAGGGTGCACATTTCTTAGGTTAATAGCAGTAAATGACCTTTATCGAGGTCAGGATGCCTCTTTCTAATTTGCCTGCCATCACCTTCTTCCTGTGGTGGAGAGGGCTGTCCCATGGCACTCTTTAGAAAGGGAGGAACGTGAAGAGTCAGGTCCCACTTTGATCTCTATTGCAATTCTGAGGACTCCTGGCGCATCCCTTACAGGATGAAAACCATGTCTCTCCTTTCTCTTCAGACCAGAGTCAAGTCAGCTGGTGTCCCCAGAGTCTTAATCTCATTACTTCCAGCCCCAGCAGACGACCAAGGCAGTCCGTAGAGCCCTCAGCAGTCATAAAAGGGAGATGCTTGGCTATTGCTGACTCCTTGATCCCCCTGGCTGCCAGGGCTATGTCAGCAGCAAACACTAATTACTTGCAACTAGTACAAGGTCCCAGTTTGTTTGCACAGCTGCTTCTGTGTCCCCACCCCCAACGCTAAGACTAGGTCTCTTATAGTCCAGGCTGGCCTCAACTCACCGGATAGCCAAGGATGATCTTAACTTCATCTCTCAAGTGTTGGGTTTGCAGGCACTCATGGCCTTGACCAGGCCTATAATACCAGGGAACCCAGTATCTCAAGAACATCAGGCAAGTATTCTAGCTACTGACCTATACTGCAGTCCCTCTTTTAGTCTAAGATTGAGCCATTATGAGGATTTGGTGTGTAAATCTGCCATATTTTTATTCAAAGCCTATACACACTTACCTTATTAATGTTCAAGACTAGGGGCCAGCCCCAGAACCTGCCACATGCTAGGTAAGCTCTCTACTACTGAGGGACACCTGAGACTTACATGTAAGTTATCTTTCTGGGCAGATAGAAATTCTGACTTCTAGAAATGGTGAGATGCCTTTTAGATTAGCAAAAAAGGGAAGTAAAATTGAATAACAAGGCCAGTATGCAGAACCAATGGAAGGATGTACAATGACACGTAGTGGTGTCATGGGAGAAATTAGTGGCAATGTAACAGAGTTCTACCCAGCAGAATCATCTGCGCCATCCAGATAAGGCCATAGCTCCCTTGTAGTGTGTGACAGAAGCCACCAATGATCTTTATTAAGGTCATGTCAATGACTCAGTTTCCTTGTGAGATGATGTCGCCCAGGCTGACCTCAGACTCACTATGTAGCTAAGCATGACTTGTGGACAGCCAAGGACTAAGATTACAGGTGTGCATCACCATACAACATTTCCCACGGTTCTAGGGGACAGCCTCAGGGGTTTGTGCATGCTAACCATTCTACCTCTGAGGTAGATCCCCAGCCCAGCTAATCGAATGTAAGTATCTGCCTGTAGCTGCTGACTGCTGCGGCAGGGGACTGCCTACAGGACACCACCAGGCTTTGTGGCTCTTTCCAGGTAGTGGAAGCCTGGACTGGAGGTTTGGGTCTATATGCCCTCTTTCATTTCCCACCCCTACCCATCATGCACAGCTAAGCCCTGGTGAGAGTCTTTCTCTCTTGTTGACTCCACTTTGTCTTGACAGTTGCTGATGGCTTTTTTCTTGTTGCTGTCTCTTGCAGAAACCCAAACAACCATTTCCGACGGGTTTCTTGGTTTCAGTTCCTGTTGTTTTGCATCTTCCCTCGGCTTGGAACTACAGTCACTCTTTTTAGAGAGAGAGAGAGAGAGAGAGAGAGAGAGAGAGAGAGAGAGAGAGAGAGAGAGAGAGAGAGACAGAGACACAGAGACAGAGAGAGACAGAGACAGAGAGACAGAGACAGACAGAGACAGACAGACCGACAGAGTGAGTATGTGCACAAGTACTTGTGGAGGCCAGAAGACAGCAGTAATGAACTTTCCTATTTTTGTGCTGGGACCTGAATCCAGCTCCTCTAGAAAAGCAGCAAAAATTGTTAACTCCCCTATAATCTCTTCAGTCCAAGAGCCACACTTTGAAATCCCCACTCCCTGTGTCTATACTGTTCTCACACTGAACCTCAGTGCTTTTTGAAGCCTAACAAATCTCGCAGTTTTGGGAGGTTTGCCACCAGTTACAGAATTCTGCCTACTTCTGTGTCAGCTGAATGCAAGGGTTTGCTAACAATGCTATTTTTTATTTTGAGTTACACATGAATACACATGACGCTTTTATAAAGGGTTAGTGCTTCTAGAAAATTCTTCTCTCGTTTTTTTTTTTTTCTACTCCCAATAGCAGACGCATGCCAGTGCACATACCCCTTTCTACGCTTGAGAGGTCAGATTGCTGCAGGGAACTCAGCCCCTCTGCCTTTCACCTCTGCCCCATCACCTGGCGCTCCTCTTCCCCCTGTGCTCTTCTGGTTCACCTGGCCAACCCTAGCCTCATTAAAGGCTGTTTGGACACACACACACCCTCTTTGTACGAAACCCTCTCAAGAATTTGTTAGTGTCCCTTCATTGGTCTTACAAGCTTCTGGGTGGTGTGGGGTGGGCAGAAGGGGGCTGCTGAGGAATTTCTTTTTAGCCATTGGTCTCGCCGGTCTGAATCCCCACAGCCTGAGGGCAGTGGCCAGCCCCAGCCCTTCAACCCAGTGCCTCACTCAGTGCCTAATCCACTACAAACACTCCATATTTGTTCCACAACTGAATCTGACAATTGCACACTGGCAGGAGGGGAGTTTTCTGACTGCAGCTCCTATGCAAAGAATGAAAACAAGAACAAGGCAAGGTTAAAAACCAAACGTGCGTAAGCCATAATCAACACTGAGTTTAGGCTCCTTCATACTCACTGTTAAATTTCATCCCCAACTTGGTAATTACACTTTGTTGGCGGATAACGACTTTATTAGAAGCTGATCAGAAGCACTGTCTGGCTACCGTGAAATTCAATTAGCACCTACTTATTCAGAATTGATTATTCATCAGAGTCATTGGTGCTGGGGAGTTGTCCTTGAGAACTAGAATTTACAGGGTGACCTCATCTCTGCTTTCCAATCAGTCAAGCAAGAATCCCAATACTTGGAGTTGGGGATTTAGCTCAGTGATTAGAGCACTTGCCTAGCAAGCGCAAGGCCCTGGGTTCGGTCCCCAGCTCCGAAAAAAAGAAGAAGAAAAAAAAAAAGAATCCCAATACTTGGCTAGTGGTTCTGCTGCAGAAGACCAGAGCCCTTCCATCTAAGCCCCTGCCCCAATAGCCACTGGGTCCCCCTTCCCGCAGGCCATCAATCACATGTCCCTGTTACCCTCTGCCCTACTCGTTAAGCCATGTGGATATGTGTGTTGTATGCCACATGCCCTTCCTGATGAATGCCCTGTGGTCATCCATTTCTCTCTCAGCCTAGGGGCTGGTGGCTAGTTTTGTATTCTTGTTGACTATTGATATCTATATTACTTTAGAAATTTAATTTATCATTTGTATTGCACACGTGCACACACAGACACACACACATACACACACACACACACACACACACACACACACACACACACAGAATCACAATACTGCCATTTTTTTCCTGGTGCAGGACAGTCCACTGAGCTACTGGGGAGCCTGAGGCAGGAGGAATTCACGTTCAAAACCAGCACCAGTGTTTTTGTGAGACTTCATCTCAAAATCAACTGGGAAAAAGGAGGCTGGGAGTATAACTGGATGGTAGAGGGCATGGCTATCCTATCGTCAGAGAGGCCTCAGGCTTTATCCATAGCGTTGAGGGAAAGGAGAGACACAGAGAGAAATGAATACCGCTGTGTTTTCAGACAAGAGAGCACTACAGAGGACAGACCCTGACTGTGCAGAAGATGCTTATCTGTGTGACTTAGATATTAAACTTTTACTCCTCGATGTCTAGAACAAGCTGATGTCCTTCGCGTGGCATGATTGCGTGTTGAAGAAACTGAGGCAGGAGCAGTCAGTAACTCCTGGGCTCACCATTCTTCAAAGCAGTACAATTAAAGTTTGACTCCCAGGCGTTTGGCATGGCCGCAGTGCAGTCTGAAGTGAAACATGCTTGTTCTCGATTAGCTGAGGAGGGACGAGCTCTTCGCACAGGTGAACCCAGCCTTGCTGCTCTCCTGCTGGAGAAGGCCAGAGACAAACTGGTCTAGGAAAGAACTCCAGAAAGGCCAGCTGGCTGACTGGACCATAGTAAAAGGAAGGGGTGGGTACAGCTGAGGATGGGCAAACGAGGAAAGCAGGCATCTGGTTCTTCTCCACTCAAGCTGTATAGATGTTGAAAGGAGAGTGGTCATCACTGGCTAAAAATAAACACTACTGGGTAGACAGGGCCAACTTGGTTCACACCCTGCCTGTTGATGGACAAGTGAGATATTGGCAGTCATGTTAGCATGTAGCATGTAGTCATGTTAGGTCATGAGCTATCTTAACTATGGCTAGAGAATCTAATAAAACCTTGTTTATGGCAGATAGAGAACTCGGTACCCTCAGACTAATTCATTCTTTTCTTTTTCTTTTTCTGAATTGGTCTTTTTAAGACAGGGTTTCTCTGCCTCCTAGAAGTCATTCTGTAGACCAGACTGGATGCCAATTCAGAGAGATCTGCCTGCCTCTGCTTCCCCATTGCTGGAACTAAAGGCATGTGTCACCACCTACTGGGGGTGCTGATTTTCTTAGGATGACCATAGTAAGCCATTGATATATGGCTTATAATTCCCCCTAAATGAATAGTAAGGCAGCAGAAGCAATCCCCTCATGACATTTTACATCAAGGAATGAGGATAGGGGTTTCGAGGAGAGGTGGCTTGGTTTGTAAGGTCCTTTTCATACAAGCACAGGGACCTGAGCTCAGATTCTCAGCTTCTATATGGCTAGGTATGACAACGTGGCCTACATCCGCAGCACAAAGGAAACAGAGACCGGAGAGTCTCTTGGCCTTGCTGGCCAGCTAGTCTTGCAGGAGCACTGAGTTTCAGGTCCAAGGAGAACCTCCTCACAAAGTAAGAGGGGAAGCCATAGGAGAAGAGACCCAGCATCCTGCTCTAGATTCTAGATGCATTTCACACACATATGCGGCCACACATCCACATGCATACTCACACCCTGCCCCTGTGTGGATACTCTCACATAAAATGTGTTTTGGGATTTCTTCCAAGAGTCTGGCTGCCCATATTCTTTAGTAATCTTGAAGCCTAGATATAGGCAGGGTGTGTTAAGATACAATTTATCTCATTGCCAGGGTGACCTGAATCATTTAATATTTGGGGTCAGGGAACAAGGAAAGTCATGGAAACTGATTCATAACAGCCTGATATGTAACGATAGGATAGGAGACAGGCATGAACCAAAGCTTAGCAGTAAACCCCCTGCCCCCTTTCCCTCCTCTCCCGCTACTTTGTGCTTGTAACCTGAAGAGAATTTGCCTTGGCAACTGAGTAACGATGTCTTTGTTAGCAAGGGTCAGGAGAAGCCTGGAAATCCCTGTCCACAGTCAGCTGTTCCCCAGTTCACTAGTGGCTTCAATTTGAGTTTCTGTAACATACCTCGACTTCTTTCTAAACCTAAAGTGGGATAGAGCATCCTGGTTTAATGTAGTGCAGGTGGCCCTGCCAGCCAGGCCCCTCCCTCCCAACCTCTGCCGGGGGCAACAGCTCTGATGATCCACAAATGAGCCTAAGTCACTGAACAGACTGCTTAGAGGCTGCTGCAGTTTGTTTCTGCATGAAAGCCCCTAGTATTTGCAAACACACAGACTCCACAAGGTTAAATAAACCCCGCTTCTATTTCAGCTTTCTAGAAAGTTCTGTTTATCTGCCGGCTCCTGTTTACAGTGACCATTCGTTGATTACATAACTCCGGCCCATTACGGAGCAGCCTGCCTTTGGAGAGTCGCACTTAAATACCCAAGGAATATTAAAAGGAGCAGCTTAAGCAAACAGCGGGGAGTGCCAGAGCCGAGTCAAAATCTGAATCTAGGTCCAGGCTCAAAATCTCAGCTCCTTTTCCTTTGCTTAGTATCCATTCCTTGTACGCATGCCAAGGTGTTTGAGGGATTACATTTATATGTAACATACCCAGGGTGTTAGCTTTCTGCCACGTGGTCTGGCCGATGCCAGAGACAGAAGAGGAAATGCCTCCGCCTTGACTGGGCAAGCAAGGCATGTATTAAATATAAGAGATTCAGTACAGGGTTGAATGAGGACAAAGGTCATAGAGTTAGACAGTCTGCGGATTCCAAAGAGGGTGGGGGAGGGCACTGTGAATGGAGAGCGCCCTACTTTATTCATAAGGTTTACTTTACATCTTCCTGTCACCTGCTTATGCTCCTGAATTATGAAATTGCTTGAATTTAAGCCAGAGGTGGGCCATTCAATCAAGTCCAACCTTTCTACTAAGTAGACAAGAAAATAGAGTTGTAGACAACAAGGTTCTATTCTATTGCCAATCAGTTTTGACCTATTGGGTCATTCTTTATTCTTTCTGTATCCCATTTCCTGCCTCTGAGAAATCAGGGAAATGGACTACAATATCACAAATGTCCTTTAAGCCTACGATTATTTTCCTTGGATTTACCTTAAGGCGGGGGACACAGAGGGGCAGAAGATAAATAACCGATGAAAATTAAGACCAGCTATCTCCTACACGGTGGTCATCTCAGGTGCTCCTATACCACCCGTGGGAGCACTTGGGAGTCCAGTCAATCACATAGCCTGTCGGTGCAGCTACCCAGTGAGTTGACGCCACGTAGTAGACTTCCTCCCATGTCTAACAGCTGGTTACTGGCGAGGTTTCCAGCTCTAGCTGTCTGTTTAACAAATGAATGCTGTCAGTTCCAAGGGAAGCAGGGCAGGGCGGGGCGGAGAGCTTGACATAACCCATCACCACTACAGAAACAAGTGAAAACATATGTCTTCCCAGTCGTGCATCAGCAGGCAGCTGCCTTGGGAACAGGGAGCATCATTGGTTCCTAAAACGATTCTCCAGTATCTTGCAAACATAGCAGATGCTATTTACAAAGTTCCAGCTGAGATGGATAGTGTGTATCAACTCTTTCCTTCTTGAAAAAGTAACTGTTTTCAGGCAGCTCAGACTGCCAACCATGGGAATTTCTGTGCTGTCCAAACTTAGATGCTAAGTGAGTACAATTGAAAAGGCGATGATACCAACAGTCAATTGCCTAGTATCGAATGATGAGGAGTTAGTTTCAATATATCCATGGCTGCCAGTCTGAAGTATGAGTGTTCATCTGAATGAATGTGAAAGGGACAATTTTAAGCTTCAATAGTCAAGCACCCATGTTTGCAATGTTTAGGATTTAAAGAAGAAAACCTGGTGTGTGGGGATGGCATCATAGCAAGACCTGGCAAACCGGATGGTGGGCAATGTGTGCTCATTATGTAAGCTTCTGTCACTTTCGTGATAGTGGCTGGTGGGTATGCCCTTCATTATTCTGGAGGTGTCAGAGGATCCCAGCAATGTGGATTCCATGCCAGGGTTTTCTATAGCATAACTTGGTTCTTGCAGCATTTCAAAGCTTCCTGCTGGTCCCCATTGGACAAGAATTCAGACCCTTAGAGGGCATCTGCCCTAACTGCATATGCCCACAGGATTCTATAGATGCCATCATCCATTCAGCAAAATTTGAGCAACATGCCAAACAGATTCCGTCAAACGCTAAGGCCCAAAATCTTGCCAGGGATTTCCATTACAAGGATTGGGAAGAAACCAAAGAAATAGTAACCCTCCCTCCCCTCATCCAGGGTGACTGGATGGCCTATGGAAGGAATCTGTAAGTCAGGAAGCTGAACCGGAAAGTGGGTGCTTCTGACTGAGTGCTCATGTTCGTCTCCCAGAGAAGCACCACTCCCTAAATGTAGATTTCAATATCTTTATTTTTATGCCTCTTGTCCTAGTTGCATTTCTGCTGCCGTGACAAATACTCTGACGGAAAGCAACAAAGAGGGTTATGAGGGATTTAGTTCAGCTCCTATAACCTATCACTATGGGGAAGGCACAGCAACCATGACGTCACATCCACATGTCACTCCAAGTCTTGCACTTAGCTTGACTTCTCTACTCTTTTTGCAGCCCTGGGCCACTTACCTAGAGAATGGTGCCACCCACAGTGGGTTGGGCCCTCATAATCAATTGACAGTCAAGATGATCTCCCACCGTCATTCCCACAGGCCAATCTGATTTATACAATCCCTCAGTGGGACACCCTTCTCAGGGGACTCTAGGTTGTGTCAAGTGGACAGTTGGAGTTGATGACGGCACTTGGCTAGCTTAGGGGCTGGGCAGGTATGGCTTTTCCTCCTTACTGTTCTCTGTGCTTAATTCTTTCAAAAGGGACTTGTAGGATACGATGTAGCTGTCACAAAGCAGAGCAGTCCAGACTGTATTCTGGAGAACTAGTGAGCCCACTCTCTCTGGTTCCATGGAGAGCCTTGATGTTACTCAACCCCCTGCTGTTCTTTCCTCTGTACCTCTTGGTGTGAAAATATCAAGAAGAGAGAGAAGGGTAACCCTTAGGTTTTAACATCTCTTCACCTCATGCTTCATTTCTGACACAGACCTGCACTTACTTGCCTTTAAATCTTCCTGATTTGTTTGAAGTAACAAGAACCCAATAATTAGGACTCTGGGCTATACGATGCACAGGCCAGACAGTTTACTTTTTTAAAAGTCTGACACTTCAATGGCTGTCTCTTCCCCAGAGTCACAGCCTCCAGAATTGTAATAGGACACATGTTTAAAGCTGGGCAATGGGGTGCATGCCTTTAATCCCAGCACCTGGGAGGCAGAGGAAGGTGGATCTTTGAGTTCGAGGCCAGCCTGGTCTATAAAAGGAGTTCCAGGCATCTAGGGTCATACATCGCTACATCTGTCTCAAAGAAAGAAGGGGGGGGGTGGGGGAAGGGTGTGTAGTCTCTCAGCTTCTGGATATGACTTGGGACTTGAACTGCTGCAGATATGAATTCCTCATCCCAGTAGAAATAAATAATGAGTTAAAACAGTGCATTGACAAGCATGCATTAAGGGCTCTACAATGACTGAATCTTCACCAGTCAGATAGCTATGATCCTACAGCTTTAAGGAGAGGGTGGGAACATGCTCACCTTTATGTCAGGACATGAGTGCTCCATGCGATCAAAGCTATTATGCTGGTTCATTATGATTTGCACTGACTTGGGCTAGAATGAAGTATGGCAGAAGGATAGAGCATTCTTTTGTTCAGGTGAGGGGAGAGAAGAAAGGGAAACCTTCGGGAGAAACACAGAAGGACTCGGTGACTTATTTTCCTTCTCTCCCTTGTCATTGTCAGTAGGACAAGGTGACCTACCCTGCCAAGGTCAGTTTCATCTGGGGTTGCATCTGAGCAAACAACAGACAGAGCGCTCCATGAGCAGGTGCGGGATAGCTCAGCTTGCCAGGTATTCTGTGGAAGGGGCAGACCTTTGGCTGCTTCTTCTGAAGAGATGGCCAGAAGGTGACTCAGAGGCTCTCCTCTATAGTCGAGATCTGCCGCCATGTGCTTCACAGTGCTCTAATGAGTCTAAACTAATGAGTCTCCATGATGCCAGTCAAACCAAATGGGGACATGCCACCTCCTTCCCGTTGAGAAGGAGGATAAGAGATCTGGTCTTCATGATACATCAAGGCTCCATCTAAGCATCTGATCTCCAGAATACTGTGGCTATGAAGTTAATGTCCATAACTGGCCATACAAGACGAGAGACCAAGCCAACCCCTTCCAACCCACTGATGTCCTATTCCCAGTCAAACCAATCAGCCAGGCCGTGAACCCTAAAACCTCCACTCTGACTTAAACTCTCCAAAGTGGAAATATTCATGACTTCTCCATCTTTAAGAATCTCCTGTTACATCTGGAAGATTTCCATTGATCCTTTTCTTTTCAGGTCCCTGTGTTATCTCTCTTAATACACAGAATATTCAAACTGTTCTCCACAAGTCCAGGTCTAACTGGAGAGGAAAACCCTAAGAGTAACATAGCTGGGAAAAGGCCAGGCTAGCAGGTGTGATGCATCAGTCCTGTGCTGCCAGGGAGCAGCAAGATGGGGTGCACAGAGTGGGGGCAGAGGCAGGAGGAGCACCCTAAATTTGAGGCCAGATTGAGCTACACAGAGAAGGGAAATCACACAGAACCACCATAAGAAAAGAATAGAGAAAGTCTGACTTGGATTCTTTGCTCTGTTCTCAAGCTATCAAATATAGTAATTACAGGAATACTGGACATGCGGTACCAGCCCCACCCCATCTCCCACCGCCATCTCTAACACGTTACAAGTCTTAATGCATTTAAGTCTCTTAGGGAAGGGCTATTGTCAATCCTGTCTTACTGACCAGGGACTTGAGTTCAGAGAGGTCCGGGAACACCCCTATGGAGTAAGGGAAAGGATATATATTAGCTCTTTCTATTGTAGAGCTGCTGTGGTAAACTTTGGAGTAACTTGGTCCCCAGTCATGGTGTGGAGCAATATGGCAGACAAAGGGGCTGGAGAGGAAGCTGTTGACATACCCTTTTTAGTATAAAGGTGGAGAGACTGGCCTGAGAGTCTCACCAGAGAGTCTAGTCTTCTTCCTCCTTCCCTGGATGGACACAGTCTTGGGATGCCACCGTTTACAGCCAGTGGCAAGACGAATGGACGTTGGGTCCTTCTGGTGCTATAGCCCCCAGGGTATCAACCATGATCTTATAAATTAACCTCAATGAACTCACATTACAAGAGGTCACGCAGCAGTATACCAACCTGGAAACTGTATGTGTGTGTGTGTGTGTGTGTGTGTGTGTGTGTGTGTGTGTGTTCATGAGGATAGCCTCCTATATCAGCCTTCACCTTCCACCCAGTTTGGGTCATGGTCCCTTGTTGGCCACAGCATGTGCCAGGGACTAGCTGGCCTGTGACCCTCTGGGATTCTGGAGTCTTTGCTATGGGGTCCTGGGATTGCAGCACATGCCTACTACCACACCTGCTTGGTGTAGGTTGTAAGAGAACTCTTCATGAGTAAAATACTTGCTGCCCCAGCATCCAAATCTGGAGATTGTTAATCTCCACCTAAATAGCATTGTGAGTCCATTCCATCCATGTTGAGGTAAAGGGATGGATGGGAAATGCTAGCATTTCATTAAAATATACATTTCCCCTGCCTTCCCCACAAACGTACAGGAGATACTTTTCCCATTTGACAACAACAGGGAATGTTGAATATCTCACCTCTTTTGGAATACATGTGTACACCTGTCAGCCTGTCCAGGTCACCCATCCCACTACCTCCCCATATGTGGATGACGAGTTTCTGTTTAGATGTCCTAGAATTAATGGACTTGTGTAGAGAATGGAGTAAGCTACCCACGTTGGTCATCTTAGGCACAACATCAGCAGGTGTCCTCGTCTTGGCCCCAGCAGTGGTCCAGATGAACCCACTTGTTCTTTCCTGGGATTTAGTAAACAGTTTATGATGAATCAATTCATCACAGTTCCTCATCTCCTTGGGTTTTTTTCTTCAGAGTGACTATCTCCATGTCTGTCTCTGTGTGTGAGTGTGTGTGTGTGTGTGTGTGTGTGTGTGTGCGTGTGTGTCTGTGTTTATGGAGCTTTGTCCATATATACATACATATATGTATGTATGTATGTATGTATGTATGTGTACATATATATGTATATGTATGTAGTGTGTGTGTGAAAGAGAGAGAGAGAGAGAGAGGGAGGGAGGGAGGGAGGGAGAGAGAGAGAGAGAGAGAGAGAGAGAGAGAGAGAGAGAGAGAGAGACTATTTACTGAAAAGTTGATGGCGTAACACACTGTGGCTTAGGACCAACTTATTCCACCCAGGGAAGCTCTGTGTTCTGGTACTGTTGACATGAAAACCATAAAAACAGCAGCATACACTTAGAGTTTTGGAGCCCATCTTGGGAGCAACAACACTTACACGTCACCTTCCAACCCTGCTATTCTCTTGATAATCTCCCTTAACTGTTTATGTCTGTGTCATTCCACCCAAATCCTTCAGTAAATCTTCCTGCCTCTGGACAAAAAGCCATAAACATCCTCATCCCACAGGCTGTCCTCTGCAGAAGACTGCTGCAACTTTCGCTCTGCAGTCCTGCGTTTCTCTCCTTCTTTCTCCTTGTCCCCTGCCTCCAAATCACAGATTTTTTTTTGTTTCAATGCTGACCACTTTTTCTTAAACCTTTCATTTAATCCAACCTAGGAAATTGCCTTTAGCATGACACTAGACATGTTGGGCAGCAAATGAGTTATCTATGCTTTACTAGCGATGGTTTGGATTAAATGATATATCTTTAAAAGGAGTGACTGTATAGGGTGCTGGAGACTTGGCTCAGGGGCTAAAAGCACCCATTAGTCATGCAGAGGATCCAGCTGCAGTACCCAGCGCCCACATGGTAACGTACAACCATCTAACTGTAATCTAAGGGATCTGATGCCCTCCTCTGCTCTCCACAGGGACCTTACACGCACATGGTGTGCAAGCGGGCAAGAAACCCCTACATACAAAACAATATCTTAAAAAGTTAAATGAATGACAAGCTCAGTTGATGAAACCACATTTTAAAAGTTATTATGGCTAGAATAAAATTAAAAAGTGAAATCGAACTTGATGACTACCAAGGTGAATGATTGATAGGCCTTTACCAATATTTTCCAGCTGGCCTTCTGGGAGCCAGCTGGTTGTACCTGTCAATCACACGTCAGTAAACACTAGTGTGTTTACTAGTGATTCTGCTAGTGTCGTTATGACCATTCAAGAGATTTGCTTAAGGTCTACTCAGTCATTGACCTGTAGCTCTGCATGGTTGTAGCACATCATTAGTCCATTAAGAGGCTGTGTTCTTAGGTTTGGGGTGGGGGCAGGGTGGGTATTTAAAGGCCCAGGGATACAAGTTTAAAAAGGAGCTTATAACTTCCTAACTTTCATTGCTCTCTAAGGCTGTTCATGCCGAGCTATCAAAAAATGAATTAAACTCTCGTCACCACTAATTTTATAAGGAGTCTTCCATTTCTTCTTCTTCTTCTTTTTTTTCTTTTCTATTTATTGGAGCCGGGACCGAACCCAGGGCCTTGCGCTTGCTAGGCAAGCGCTCTACCACTGAGCTAAATCCCCAACCCCCTTCCATTTCTTCTTATCTTTAAAGCTGCTAAGAGAATTGAAATCTGATCTTTGGAGAAAGCACATATGTATTTTCCCTGAAGATTATTTTTATATATATATATTTTATATATTACATTTATAAACAGAAATATAATATATAAACTATGTGTGTGAAATATATGTAATATATAATATACATGCATATGCATACATATATAGAGACAGCTAGTTTTATTGAATAAAGGTTTTGTTAAAAACATGAGCATCTTTTAAAGAGCTACTAATATATTATATTATTTTCATCACAAATTTATTAATTTAACAACCAATGTATTGGTTTTTATTAATTTTGCTTCTTTTTAATTTTTTTTGGACTGAAGTACTGTTTTATATTTATTTTGACTTAGTACTCACAGTTTTCAAAAAAGTTTATTGACTTATATTCATTGTCTAAAGTAAAAAAGAGTAAAGTATCAAAATAGGATATTGGCCTATGGTTAGTATGACTTTATTTTTAAATTTAATGGTTTAATCTGAGTGTTTAATTGAGACAGAGGAAACAGTACTATACCAATTCTTGCATGCTGGTCTTTCTGCAGAGTCCAGTAGGGGGCGCCACTCCTGCTAACATCTCTCCTTTCTCGGGGTAGGGAAGAGACAGTTGGGTATTGATATTTCTTTTTCTTGATTAATTCCATTTTGCTTTGCTTATCTCTTTGTTATTCTGACAAATTCTTCATCTTCCATAGTTTATGACCCTCTTCTGTCCTCTCACCTTTTTTTTTTTTTTTTTTGGTTCTTTTTTTTTCGGAGCTGGGGACCGAACCCAGGGCCTTGCGCTTCCTAGGTAAGCGCTCTACCACTGAGCTAAATCCCCAGCCCCCTGTCCTCTCTATCTAGGGATACTTAGACTGTCTGATTGACTTTGCAGGTCCCCTGGGTCCCGGCCTTCCTGCTTGCCCCCACTTTTTCATTTCTTAGTTCTGTAAGGCCATGCATGCATTCCATCCAGTGTTTAACTGCCTAGATCAAGAAAGATCTTCTGGTCTCAGCAAACTTCACTGTCCTCAGAAAAGCTTGTTGTATACACACACACACACACACACACACACACCACACACACACACACACACACACACAACTTTCTGTTATTTCCACTAGAATCCTAGTCTTCCCTCCAAGAAATACTGCATCCTGCACACTAGTGAATATTTTATTTTCATTCGTAATATTTACTAGCTTCCTCTGTGGGGTTTTTTTTTTTTTTCTGTTGAATTAGAAGCCACAGGGGACCAAAATTCCCCTTATTCACCATGTTTAGGCAGAAGGTTGCATTGACTTAGATAAGTATAAAAGACTTCACACTCTCAACACACAGAGGATTCCATTTAGATGCACTGGACCTGTTTCTTTAAACTATAGTTCGTGTCTTTGCCCAGATTACATTGCTTTTCATCAGACCCCAGGGAAAGAATTTTCTCTTTTTTTTTAATTATCTAGCACAGTGCAATTCTTCTATTTTTATAAAGAATTGTTTTAGACACTTTACACTGAACTGAAGTGTGTAGGTCCAGTGTGTTTGTCCCAATACAGGCCCTTCAGCTGAAGTGGGCAGGCAGCAGGAGACAGATTCACACCCCCTCCTAAAGAAGCGGGAAGGATCCTTTGCAGAGATGTCCACTCAGGAGAAGCTGGAGTCTAGACTTGGGTGTAGAAAAGCATTTTAGACCCAATAGAAAGTACAGTTGGCATTTATTAGGAGGATGTTTTAACATAGATTGAAGCACAGAGAAGTAATGGGGGGAGGGGTACAGCCCACTCCCGTGGGTGTGGGCTTTTTAAAAGCAAGTTCCACTTAAGTATCTGAACAGTACCCACAAACTCAATTTGGGTGTCTTTTAAGTTACATCTCAAAGCGTTGCTAAGAACCTCCCACCCTTCCCTGCCTCTTTCTTGATAACTGAGATTAAAGGAGGGCTCTGGGGGTGCCTTTGATGGGATTAAATCTGATAAGATAAAGCCACTGCCCTTAGGGGGGGCATCATGTGTTGCTTTTACTGTGAAAGGGTTTTTGAGACTCCTGGAAAATTGAAGCCAGGGAAGGACAGAGACCTTCATGGGCAATGTTGCTGTTTTAACCCCCAAATTTACAACATCTCTCTATAAAAGCAACATTGTTTCACACCAACCGATGTCCATTGTGCTGCCATCCCTGCCTCTCATTTAACAAGAGGCTTCAACCAGACTCCAGGGAGAGGAGCTCCTCTCCCTCCCTTGTCCAGTTAGTTGCCCACATCTTTCTCTCCTCTCTCTTGATGACCAGTTTATCGATGTCTCAACATGGAAATGCCCCCTCTGTCTTTGAGCAGCCTAGACTCTTCATGAATTAGAGAGAAAAGAAACTCTCCAAACCGGTCAGTCCAGCCCAGGCTCGTAAGTGACTTGAAGGATATTAGTTAAACCAAGTAGGGAAGTCAGGCAAAGTGGAGGGCTTTTGAGACATTTCTTTTTTTCCTTCAGTAATGTCTCTGTCTAGGAGTGGCTGTAAATGGTGTCTTTTGTCTACATGAAGTTTAGAGGAGGGGTCAGCGTGGCTTGGAGGAGAGTACTCTTCACAGCAAGTGGAGAGCCAGGATTCCACCTACTCTTGCAGCTAGGATTTCTCTTCACTTCCCAACCTGGTTTCCTTCCTTTCTCCTGATGGCCTGCTCTCAGCGTACTCTCCACTCTGACACACATTTGTTGACTAAGAAATAAATATTTGTTGTCTGTTAGCATGCGAAGTACCCTGGGATTTCCTGTGTAGTATGTATTATCACAGATATATTAGATGCGAAAAGACTTGGATTCTATTTCTTTCATTGGAGAGAGATAGGAAGACAACAGAAGGCGTGGCTTGTGATTCTTTGGAAAGGGAACAGGTAGTCCCCTTCTCTCAAGGGATGCCAGAGCTTCTCTGAGGATGTAGCATAGCAGCTGAGGCACCCATGCCTAGCATTTGCAACATTCCACTAACCACCCAGAAGGCTAAAGTAAAGAGTCCGAGGAAGCTCTAGCATAATGTGTGTGGGTCTGAGATACCTACTGGTGGTTATCAAAGAAGTTACTGGAAAATAAATTGCAAAGGAAGAAAATAACTTATGAAGCAGCCAGTTTGTCAGAAAGATGTTCGAAGTGAAAAAAAAGGGGGGGTTGTTGTATGGATGGTAGAAAGCACTATATATGTGATTTATCTTTGATGAGATTTCCAGGTGGTATCAGGGACTGGTAGCAAGGGTCAAGATTAAAGATGGATGCTTCTGGTAGCATTGCTTGAGCTAGGTGCAGGAGGGAAGAGCACAGCAAATGTGTGTCTATCCGAGGACTCTGTCCGAGGGATATGATAGAGTGTTTCTGGAATGGTGGGATTTTGCTTATTTCAGGCTTTGTGTAATTGTGCGTTCATGTGTGAGAGGTTACACGTATGTGAGGCCAGAGGACAATCTCAGCTGTCCTTCCTTAGAAGTCGTCACCAGGTTACTTGAGGCAGGTTATGTCACTGGTGGAACTCATTAGGCAGTCTGACCAATGGGCCCTAGGGATCCTCAGTCTCTGCTGGGATGACCAGGGTGTGCCGCTACGCCTGCTGATGTCGTAATTGGTATTCTGGGGCCCAGACTCAGGTCCACTTTAATGACTGAATTATCTCCCCAGCCCAAGTACCATTTTTTAATACTATTCATTCTCCTCTTCCATAAACTCCAGGAGGATAGGAATGTAGTCTCTTGTCTGTTGACTATGTGTTCCTCTTATAAATGCCAGTGCCTTGAAAGGATGAGGACTTAGGTGCCCAGTTGTGTGCCTGGAGAATGGAGACATCTGTTTTTCTCCCCAGGCCCTAGATATATCAATATGCATGATGTAACCTTTCAGAAGTAAGCAAACTTTTGAGAAGGCAGAAAAAAAAAGATGAAATTATGTATTCTGGGGCTTCTTTTAGGAAAGCATGGCTGAGCTCTGACAGAGAACTAAACTCTGACGTCAGTTGCCCACTCTACACGCCCCCCTGCATCCTAAAACCTGGCAGAGGTGCTGACTGTGTATTTCTGTGTAAGCTGCCCTTGCCCCAACACCCCCACTTACCCAGCCAGCCAACCCCATGCATTGCAATTCCCTTGCGCTGTTGCATGGTGTGTCCCACCTGTTGTATGAGCATGCGTGAGTTCTTTGAGTCAGCGTTGCAGAAGTGCTCCAGCCTAAGCAACACAAGTATTTCATACTTTTGGGTTTTTTGCCTTGTCTTGCAAGGTGGTCAAGGCCAGTCCCTCATTGCATGTGATGATAAGACGGCTTTATACATAGATTCATAAACTGAATAAAGCAAAGAGCAGAAGGGTCGGTGCTATAATGTCCCCATGTCTGAGATTCCTGCTGGTGCTAAGGGGCAGCACCTCTGCAGGCCTCAGTCAGCTCTGGAAACCTCAGTGGGCATGCTCATGGGAAGCCAAGGAAGCCTTGAGAGGCTGCGTACCCAGGGGATGAGTTCCTGAGTGAAGCCTTATTGACATGGCACAGCCTCCACTTAGAGCCATTTGGTGGCTCCTCTTGCAGCCATTCTTGTAAGTATTCTCACCATCTTAGGACTTAGGAGATCAATGCAGGAGGCCTCGTTCTTACTGCATAAGCCAGGAGCTGTTTTTATATTCACCACTCCGTCCAAGTCTCATTGGTGTCTACTCAAAGCCACTCAAGCAGGGATATCCCTTAGCTTGGCCCTTCAAAAACACTTATCAGTCTAGGGCAGTGGCTCCTCATGGGTAGCAAGCCATTTTGGGGTTGCCTAAGACCATCAGAAAACACAGGTATTGTTTAAATTATGATTCATAACAGTAGCAAAATTACAACTATAAAGTAGCAATGAAAATAATTTATGGTTTAGGGTCATCAGAACATGAACTGTATTAAAGGATCATAGCATTAGGACAGTTGAGAACGACTGCTCTAGGGGCTGGAGAGATGGCTCAGTGGGTAGGAATGCATGCTCTAGAAGCACCAGGGCCTGAATTCCAATTACAGCAGACATAGAACAACCTGGATATAGCTTTGTGTACTTGTAATCTAGCACTGTGGGTATGGAGATGGGAAAATTTCTGGGGCTTACTGGAAGCCTTGTTCCAGGTCTTGGTTAGAGACCCTATCTCAAAGGAAGAAGGCAGAAGGATAGAGAACAGTACCTAACATCCTCCTCCATTGGCCTGCACATGCATGCATACAGCACATACACATGCACACATACACATATACACACACATGCACAAGCACACATACATGCATAAACACACACACATGCACACCCACCCACACACCCACAGGCACAAGTATATCCACACACACAAGCACAACCACACACACAAGTGCACACACATGCACACACATGCATAAGCACACACACATGCATACACACAGGCACAAGTACACAACCACATGTACACATACTATATATATATATATATATATATATATATATATATATATACTAATAAATCAATAAAACAAATGTTGGCAGCCTAGCCAGGTAGCCTAAGGATACATGGCACATTCAGCATGTGTAAGGCCCTGGATTTGAACCCTCTTCTACCATAAAATACATTTGGAAAAATAACAGATGATGGGTTCCCCATGATTAGCATAGATTTAGGAGATAGAGTACCAGCCCACTTAGTCTTTTGTTGTCTCCTTCATAAAAGTGGAGTTATAACAGCAGCATGTAATAGTGCGGAGAAAACATGGAAGAGCAGGGCCAGTAAGACGCCTTAGCCTAGTACATGTGCTTGGCACCACGCCTGATGACATGAGCTCAGTCCGGGACAGGAGGAGAGAACTATTATAAATTGTCCTCTGACCTCCATATACACGAATGCGCTAATATGCGTGCGTGCGTGCGTGCGTGCGTGCTCGCGCGCGCGCACGCACACACACACACACACACACACACACACACACACACACACACACGTAATTTTTAAAAGGCAAACAGAGAGCAAGCATTATGCACAGTGCCTCTTCCCAGGACGTAATCAATGCAAAGATACCAAGAATCAACCCAGGAAAAGGCAACGCATGGAGTCATGAGTGTGCTCTTTGTGTTTGCGTTTTCTAGTCAGGTCTGATAAGGACACGAGACAATGAATTCCTCATCTCACCGCTACCTCAGCTGCTGGCCCAGCAACACAACTACAGCTTGCCTGCAGGCCACCATCCTCACGTCCTGTACAAAAGGACAGCAGAGAAGAGGGTCAGGAGGTATCAAGACTACCCTGCCTCCCAGCGGACATATCCTGGTCACTCCCCAAGTCACACCCCCCCTGCCTCCCAGAGCCAAGAGACAGAGTACCGCCATCGAAGGTGGCAAAAGCAGCATTTTTGTGGACGACGCAAGAAATGTATGTAAGGAGACTTTCCTTGTCCTGTTCTGAAGAGGGCCTCAACGGGTAGTCGTGGGGACAGCCGGGTTCGCTGACGTGGCGGGTCAGTGAGGCTGCGCAGAGTTTGTTCTCGGATGCCGCCTAGCAGAGGGACTGGTGGACCCCGTGCTAAAGGAGTACTGGCTCTCCTAGCTTCTACTAGGAAAGATACGGGTCCTTTTTTTTTTTTTTTTTTTTTGGCCTTATTTTAGTTTAATCTTATTTTAGTTTCTGAGATCTGAGTGTTCCTTCTAGAGACCCAAAGAAGAGACTTCTCAGGCAACCTCTCAAGAGTATTGGCTCTTGACAAGGAGTCGGCAGTGAGCAGAGGAACTCTTAGGCACGTCCTATAAGCCAGTACTGGGAACCTATAATACCAGTGCTTGGAAGGGTGAACCAGGAGAATTATGAGATCAAGGCCAGCCTAACCTATATAATGAGGTCCTGTTTAAACAAACAAACAAAAAAAAATGTGCTCCCATCTCCCCCATGGCTGGGATCAAGCCCAGAGCCTTACATAGGCTCTGTAAAGCTCTGAACCAGACAACCATATCTCCAGTCTGTTTTCTAGACCAGCAAGGTCCAATAGATAAGAGCCAAGTGTAAGTTCGCATTTTCCAACTATGTTCAAAACCACTTTAAGGTAGACATTGTGATGTTTACTCGAAATCCAAGGACTCTGGAGCTGAAGGCAAGAATCAGGAATTTGGAGCCATTTTGGCTGTGTAGGAGACTCAAGTCCAGACTGCCATTAAAAATGAGATTCTGCCATTCAAAAAAATGTCAAAAGCAAGAGCTGAGGAGATGACTCTGTGTTACGAAGCACTTGCTACACAGGATGAAAGCCAGAGCTCAGATTCCCAGCATCCATGTAAAGGCCAGGTTCCCCTCCCCTCAAATACTCTGTGATCTCTGCACAGGAGGATACTAGAAATCGGATCTATTAAGAAAAAAATGCAACTAGACAAACTGAATTGACAAGCTCTGGGTTCAATTGAGAACCCTGCTTCCATGTGTAAGATTGAGATTGATGGAGAAAGATATACCCATTGTCAACCTCTGGCTTCCACACACACGTGCGCGTGCGCGCGCACGCGCGCACACACACACACACACACACACACACAGGCACACACACACACCACAGCCATAACATCTGTTAACAAAATAACAAAAAATTTAAGACAAATTACTTACAGTAACATTAGATCTAACTCTAACATGTAAAACAGCTTCAATTATAAATTATATAACAAACTACTACCATGGGATTGGATTTTCTCTGTCCTGTTATATTCTGGAAAGGTAATAAGTTTACTCTTTTTTTTTTTCCGGAGCTGGGGACCGAACCCAGGGCCTTGCGCTTTCTAGGCAAGCGCTCTACCACTGAGCTAAATCCCCAACCCTAGTTTACTCTTTTAACTCAGTGTCAACTCCAGTAACAAAATTCCCAGTGGAAGTACTTTAATTGTATGTAGATTTCCTAAGATTTAATGGCGGAAAGGTAGAGTTTAGATACTCCATTGCTTCAGGGACATTTGAACTTTCAGGGACCAAGTTAAATAATTTGTTATGTGATAAAGAATCCAATCTTTATGGTCAGCAGCTACATTCTGCTAACTTGGTAGCCACAGATGGCAACCAGGTCCCACACTGCTCAACACAGACAGATGAGGGCTCCCCACACAAACAGGAGCTGGCACAGTTGGTTAGACAAGATAGCGTTTGTGCCATTTCCTTTGGTATTACAGTCAGTGTATCCCATTAAGGGATAAAAAGGAGCCTTTTCTCCTCCCTTCAATGTTTGCTGACCTGCCTTGTCAGCCGACTGAAATTGTAGCTTGTTTTCTTTTATTTCCCTCTGAGCATTTTTAACAAATCTGAATCCACCAATCTGTCCATCAGCCCACCATCGTTCCATGCAGCTAAGAAAGCATCAGGTGATTCTCGGGTGCAAAGTCCCAGGGCAGGTGACAACAGTTACACCCTGTGTCACCTCCCCATTTTCCCATCTCTCTCAGCCTACCTCACCCAGATTTCTTCGGCTGATCTTCCTTCCGGATACTCTTCTGTCCCCCACAGATGCCCCCAAACCTCCTGCAGAAGATGCCTATCTACGTTTTGATGAATATGGAGGCGCAGGACGGCCCAGACGATCAGCCAGAAAGTCTCAAAAGGGTCTCAACGTGGAGACCCTCGTGGTGGCAGATGCAAAGATGGTGGAGAAGCACGGCAAGGATGACGTCACTACGTACATCCTCACAGTCATGAACATGGTAAGGGGCATTGTCAGGAACCCTCTTGATACCCCGAAGAGTGGCTCACACTTAGTCACATTTTTTTTTTAATTGAAAAAATTTGCATCGGGGTTGGGGATTTAGTTCAGTGGTAGAGCGCTTGCCTAGCAAGCGCAAGGCCCTGGGTTCGGTTCCCAGCTCCGAAAAATAGAAAAGAAAAAAAATTTTGTATCATGAGACAGACACTTTTATATCTGGTAAGATTGAAACCTACACCCATATCCGTACATCTGATGGATTCTCTCCATGTACAATTGTGTTGTTAAAATCTTTTATGTGGTTTTAATTGCCCCAACAGGTTTCTAGCCTGTTCAAAGATGGGACCATTGGAAGTGACATAAACATTGTGGTTGTGAGCCTAATTCTGTTGGAAGACGAACCTGTAAGTGGCAAACTTAATTTCTTCCTTCACTTGTTCTGCAGTTGAGGATGCATTTATTGAATACCTCCTGTATACCAATGCACGAAATGGTCATTTGAATCTCATTTTTGAAAGTACAACAACCATCTCACTAGGGAAAGTGCAGTCTAAAAGGAACTCATCAATCCAGGCATTGAGCTAAGTCATCACAAAACAACCCTTTATATATTAATCTGTAATTAATATATTCATAGATATATCAATAGTTGTATGTAAATATTAAATATAATATTGTTGACATGCAAAATGTAAGTACTCTTATATAATCTTGTGATAAAGGTTAATTTGGTCATAGATTTTAGGGTTGGCTGAGCTTTACAGCTCAGATATACCAACCAACACCAAGGTAAATACATAAGCATGTTTTGAGAATTTACCAGAAGGAATCCAACATTAAATTCTTGCAGTAAGTCTATGGTCTCCCAAGCACCAATTTAGGAATGACAAAGAATAAACAAGGAGCCTTTAAACTGCCTTAAATTGATTATGGTGAGGTGCACGGCACAGGAATTGGGCAAATTGCAAACCCAGAACCTATAATAATGTGTTAGACTGCACAGCGCTCCCGGCTCTGCAGTGTTTTGATCTGTAGGCTGGATCTTTCCCTATGACCTCACCAATCAGACAGACGAGTTTCCAAAGCCCATGTCGCTTGTCCTCTTCAACTCCAACCCCAGTAAAGAAGGTGAAACTCAAGGAGTCAGAGAGAAGAAAAAGAAAGGGGATCTAATTGCCCATGTGTGGAGAGGTACAGGGGTTCGTGCTTTGCGAAGTTATCCTGGAATTTTAGAAAGATGTCTCTGTGTGTGTGTGTGTGTGTGTGTGTGTGTGTGTGTGTGTGTGTAACACTTGGGTTTTGGTGTGCCAGTCACAAACTGCTCAAAGATACTGAAGCCAGCAGCACCCTGATTCACTGACAAAATTATTTTCTAAAACATTTAACTTGACCCAACTCATTGCTTTAGCCTAATCAAAGATTTTGAAAAAAAAATTATTGTTTTAGGATAGTTTCTGTCTTGTGTGTGTGTGTGTGTGTGTGTGTGTGTGTGTGTGTGTGTGTGTGTGTGTGTTTTGCCTGCAAGTGTATATGTACATCATGGGTGTGCCTGTTAACAACAGAAGCAAGGAGAGTGTGTTGGGTCTTTGAGAATTGGAGTTTTAGACAATTGTGAGTTATCATATTATGCTAAGAATTATACATAGGCCCTCCAGAAAAGAAGCCAGTGCTCTGAACCTCTGAGCCGTTGTCTCTCTAACCCTAACCCCTTACTCTTGAGGGCTAGTAAATGGTTCGCCACTGGGTAAACTTACATTGTGTTATTGATTGCTTGTAACCTCTTGAGTACCAAACGTCACAGAGAAGTAAACTGTGGATACTGTCTTTGTCACACCTTAATGAAGAAACTATGAAACTTCAATATGAAAAAATATATAAACAATTAACAACTTTATTGTAACAATACAGCTAGAAAGTACATACTGAAAATTGAAGTTTACTTTAAAACTTATACTAACCTAAACTAGATTTTCTTGGTAGATCTTGGTTCAGTGGCTTTTTCTTTTTCTACTGATAACTTCCCCTAGAAACTTGATACTTCTGCATTGGCCTCCACAGCCACACTGATTCCCTCTTCTGTCAAAATCATCACTCTTTAATCTCTGCACCTTTCCCATAGGGAGGATTGCTGATCAATCACCATGCAGACCAGTCTCTAAATAGCTTCTGTCAATGGCAGTCAGCCCTTGTGGGAAAGAACGGCAAGAGACACGACCATGCCATCCTCCTCACAGGATTTGACATTTGTTCCTGGAAGAACGAACCGTGTGACACCCTAGGTATGGTATGCCCAGATCTCTCACACACACCTACTAGCCAAGAGGACAGGATGACAACCTTCTGATGGATTGTGACCCTCTTGAGTCCCATCAAAGGGAGCTGATAGACTCATGTATCACTTACCGTCCACCACACACTCTGAGAACTGTGTCACCAGGTAACACTTCTGCGGCCATCTCAGAGTGTACTCACGGAATCTGAGAAGGTCGTGACATCCCTAGACACTAGTTTCCCACAGACCACCTTTGTATAAACATCCCGCTGTTGCCTGAGGTCATTATGTGCCGCTTCACTATATCTAAGTCTTTGAATTGTGGAATAGCTTCCTCGTTCCACGGTGAGCATGTTCTATTTTACTGGATCCATTGCAGTAGGGAGCATCTGTGTATCAGTCCATTGGTATTTTTCGGTATCGCCCTAGCTGATGAACAGTGAAGTGAAGACCGTCATTTGACTAAATGTGGCTTAGGTCATTCCATAAGCACCATGACCACATAACCGGAAGCTGAAGAAGAAATGTTGGCTGATGTCACACCTCACTGTGTCACTGGTCATCAGTGTCATCTTTGAAGCACTCCGTGCCCTCCCTCCATTTTTTTTTTTATTCACAAGACATCCAGCATAAGAACGGATTCTTTTACTTGCATGCTGTGTTTCCATAGTATTGCCTCTAGTAGGAATTGAACTCTTGGGTTTTGGACAAATTGGGTTATTCACATCAAGGTCTGCAGACTTTTGCTGTAGACGGAGCTACAGTAAATATGCCCTGTTCCACAAAGTGGCAACTACTCACATCAGATATGTTAGCGAGAAACCAGATGCAGACGGTGCATAAACCAGTGAGTGAAGCTTTCTCTAATGAAGTTACGCTGAGGAGACAGCCGCAGACAAATGTATAAACAGAGTCTTGAACACAGCAAGCATGCCACCGGGAATCAATCCCTGATCTGCCCCATAGGTCACTCTCTTTAAGAGCATGTCATGCAGGCTTAAACCTTCACATATGCATAAATATCCAGGCCTAGGACTATGCTACCCAAAGCAAATCGATTCAACTGCCCAAGTCTCGGGTTCTAATTTGAAATTTAGACATGCACATTTCATGTACAGTAAAATATATAGTGTTTTCTGAACATATATTAGAAACACCATATATTAGGGAACACAAGACTTTTTCATATCCAGGCCATAAATAGGTAGGACCTGGACGCAAGACCAGAAACAGCCATCTAGACACCAAGTGAGCTTCGCTGTGAGGCACACATTAACAAGGCCCCCTTTCCTTGTCTAGCATCTCTGTGACCTCTGTCACCTAATCTATAGTCCTTCCTTACCTTTGTCATGTGGCATAAGTAGCATATTAGTTAAGTGATGATGTCACCCATGACATACATGTGCACCTGCATACTAGACTTCCTGGATGATCTCCTGGTTTCATATTGAGATAGATACATCCATTTCAGAAGTATGTATCTAACCACACATGGCCACCAAGCCTTGTTCTAGTGGACATAGCTGGAAAGAAAGACGTCCTTGTGCTCTAAGGGTGATCAAGAGAGAAGCAAGGAATGATGGGAATGATTGTATACTTGTTCTCTCAGGGAGAATGAAGGCCCCTTACCAGATTGTGAGTGGGAGAAAAGTAAATTTGATCTGTACATGTTATCTGGACGTGTTTATGTTTTCTGCATCAGAGAACGATCAGGAAAGAACTAGAAAGTAATCCTACCCTTAGGCAGTAGACACCCTCTTAAGCTAACATTATACCTGGGTATAAGTGTCATTATATCAATTTCTCTTGCTCTAATAATAAACTTAGATAAGTCGTATACATTTTGGGGACAATAAAGGCATTCGTTACTCTTCTGCAAAAGAAGAGAGGAATCTTAAATGTACTAATCCACTAAACTCTGTATGTATATACCCAATTAGTGTTAATGTCTGAAATTGATCTTTCAATAGGATTTGCACCTATCAGTGGGATGTGCAGTAAATACCGAAGCTGTACCATCAATGAAGACACAGGACTTGGCCTTGCCTTCACCATTGCACATGAGTCAGGGCACAAGTGAGTGGCTTCTTAATTCACTACTTCCTATGGAAACCGGCCAAGTAATCCTTGGCCTTCCTCTAATGACTAATATTGATCTAATCAATGACATGGGATTCATCTTGCATAAAGCTTCAAATGGTGGACTCCAAAATGGCATAGAGGTTGACAGAAGAGTCAGTTGATAAACTATTTGCCACACACGTATAAGGATGTAAGTTTGGTCCAAAGAGCAGACATAAAATACCAGCCAACTCTGGTGATGCATGCTTGGAATCCAAGTGTCTTAGTTTCTGTCCTATTCTTTCAGAGAACACCCCGACTGGTGCAACTTATAGACAAAGGCATTTCAACGGCGTAGGCCATGATTAGCACAACAGGGAGCAGGGCAGCAGGCAGGCACAGCCCAGGAGCAGTAACTGAAAGTTTGGATTCTGATTGGTAGTCAGAAGCCACAGAGAGGAAAAGGTTGGACCTGGCCTGGCCTTTTGAGACCTCAAAGCCTGGGAGCACACCTCTTCCAATAAGATTGTGTCTCGTAGTCCTTCCCAGTTAGTTCCCACAACTGGGGACCATTCAAATATATGAATGGGGACCAGGCTCATTCAAACCACTGCATCCAGCAATATGGAAGGAGCCTTAATCACTGTCTTGACATCTTAGACTACTTGAGAAATTCTAGGGTAATGAGAGACAATGCCTCAAACTAAAAGGAAAAAAAAGTACCTGGTACCCAAGGCTATCCCCTGACCTCTGACATATGCATATGCTCATGTGCACACATACACAAACACACACACACACATACACATACACACACATACACAGACATACACACACCACACACATACACAGACATACACACACACCACACACATACACACATACACACCACACACATACACACACATACACATACACACATACACACACACCACACACATACACACATACACACCACACACATACACACACATCACACACATACACACACATACACACACACCACACACATACACACATACACACCACACACATACACACACATACACACATACACACCACTCACATACACACACACATACACACCACTCACATACACACACACACAGACACACACACACACACATACACACACCACACACATACACATACACACACACCTCTCACATACACACACATATACACACCACTCACATATACACACATACACACACATACACACCACTCACCTACACACACACACACACACACACACATACACACCACTCACATACACACACTCAGACATACACATATACACATACACACATATACACACACATACACACATATACACACACATACACACACACAGACATACACATATACACATACACACATACACACACATACACACACACACATTCAGTAAAGACCAGTCACTGACGTTGGCTTTTTTTTACATCATATGTTAGTTATATCATTTAAGGCTTTTAGGTTTGCAAATGAACTGCGCATCACTTAACTGATTCCCTCATCTTCTAGGTTATTTATTTTCATTAAGGTTTTGTTTTGGTGAAGACATTTAAAGCCCATTCTGTGTTTCCCCCTTTGTGTAGTAAGCATTTGCTGCTGCTGCTGAGTCTTAAACGTCCTTTCAGTTTTTAACTTGTATTATGCAGCAACAATCTCTCGGTGCATTTCCCTGGCTGGCCTTGAACTTGTGACCCTCCTGCCTTAGCCTTCCAAGTATTGGGCCTCAGCTACCCCATCCCTAAAGCAGCTCATCCTTTGTATAAAACAAACTAATCATGCTAACATGTAAATGCTCCCCTTACTAGTGCAATGATACACTGAATTCAGTTTTCAAAATACTGGCTATGAAAAATGTGATCATTCTTGCTTATGGGTAACAGTTACCTGGACCCCAAATCTAATACACTAGTTAAGGAAAACACGCCATAGTCTTCAGGTTGCATAAAAGAGAGCTGTTAGAGGTGAGAGAGGAATGGACATTGGGGTGGGAGTTCGATTAGTAAGGCTTTTCCTATGCAAGCTTTGGGATCTGCATTCTACCCCCAGGTGTGGGAATTCGTGCTGGTAATGTCAGGCCTGAGGGAAGCAGAAGCAGAAGCTAGAAGGTGTCCAAGACTCAGTGGCTTCTCAGCAGGGGCTCGTTTATGAGTTCTAGGCTAATGAGAGATGCCTCCTGACAAGCAAAGGTGGGGAGGACCTGAGGAGCCATACCTCAGCTGAGCTTCTGTGCGTACAAGTATGTGTGCGCACACATGAGCGCACAGAATGAACGGACGTGAAATACACTTTCAAGATCAGATCTTGGCATGTGGCCTTTCTGGCAGGAAGTTGGGGAAGCAGATAGATGCTGAGATCTGAGGAGGACTTGTGAAAGGAGCAGGGAAAAAAGTATCTTCCAAAAGACTACTGAATTAAAGTGCTTTTGGCAATGCAAAATTTTTGAAACTCAAAACTGAATTCAAATTGGGTTTTCTTTTGCCCAAAAATTTTCTAGTGAGGCTCTAATTAAGCAGCTTTCCCTGCCCGAGCAATGGCTGTAATCTCCCCGCTCCTCATCGCTCCTTCTGGAACTTTTGTACTTTACTCATAGGCTTTGATGTATTTAGGAAGAGTGTCTTTCAAACAAATACCCTCGGCATCCTGCTTAAGCATAAAGAAGTGAGTTTAGCAAAGCTAAGAATGCAAAAGTGCACTTGCCAAATGTCTTTTGAGGTTAGTAAATCTGCTTTTGGTTACCTCTAAGTCCCAGGGAGTTCACTGATAACCATCCAGTATAGAGCCATCCTCCACTTGCTTGTTAAACTGGAAAGAACACTAGCAAGGAAATGTCTAGATTGTAGGCATACCTCATAGCAAAGTCCTATGAATATAGGTAGCTATATAATAATATTACATTTTCCCCACAGAAATTATAACTGCTTATACAAATGTACTCTTAAGAGGCTGATTTTATTTCTTTAAATGATCGGATTAAGAATAATTTAAATCCACAAGAAATTCATATAAACATCTCTCTGTGGTTTTCCCCTCTTGAAAGAAACATCACAAAATTCGCTTTGTTTCGTGAATATTTTCCAAAGATGGCTGCAGGAGCATTTTGTAGCATTACCTAAGACGATAAGAGACAATGCATTTGCTCTGCACGCAAGGAGACCAGAAACCAATTGGGAACAGTATGTGTGATCTTGAGGGAATCTCAAAGAGGGTTTCGGAGCCGTGGGCATCTGTGGGCCACCTGATGTCATGGGTGCTGAGAACCCCCCTGAGGCCTCAGGAAGAAGAGCAAATGCTCCTAAACACTGAACCATCCCCCAGCCCGCCACATAATGCATTTAAATGAGATCGTAATACTTATTTTCTGCAATGGAATTCATTGTTCTAATGTCATAGAAAGGATGGTGTTCAGAAATCATTTATGGTGCTAACAGGCTCTCTAGCAGGCCGAGTTCGGTTTCCTCTCAAAGGTTTTGAGTGATTTTCATCTGTTACTTTGTACAGATCTTTAGTTCTATGAGGGGGTTCATTATAATTCGAATTAGAGAGTCTAGCTAATCAGTTGACCATCTTTTGAGGGAAGATTTATATGGTGTTAGCTTTATGAGCGAATATCCACAAAGGGATATAATTT